>NW_007206906.1:15351-38170 GCF_000164805.1 Carlito syrichta | reverse complement strand
TCTCTTAGTGCTCAGAGATATTCCCACTGTTCCTGGCTTCTGTGGTCACATGTGTTGGATGATTTCACTTATATTTCAGGGTCTTTTGAATGTTGCCTTTGGTGATCTGCAGTTTCACCTAGAAGTAGTATCGAAATCATATTGCGTGTGTGTGTCCAAGACTATGTGAAAACACGCAGTGTGTGACACAGTAAGCGCAACCACGCGCGCGCACACGCTTGGTTGTGTGTGTGTGTGTGTGTGCGCGCGCTTGGTTGTGCTTTCTGTGTCTGCAGATGCGTGTCTTACATCAGTCCTGGAAAATTCTCAGCCATCTTCTTCAGATATTGCCTCTCTGGAGTTCTGGCAATAAGTAGAGACCCAGTTTAGAGCACAGACTTTGGAACCTGACTCCCTGGACTGACACACAGGTTCTATCACCTGCCTGCTTTGTGGGGTTGGGAAGACCAGGCAGGAAGGAGTACTGCCTATAGGAAGGCAGGGTGGAAGGAGCGGAGATGGCTAGGGGGGATAGGATGGGAGGGTGGGGAGACCCTCGAAGTCAGCTTAGGTGTTGAGCAGGAGAGACAGGGGAGGAGCAGGGCACTTCTCTGTCACCAGACATACCAAGAGGCGTTGGGCCCTGAGAGTGGAGGAAGGCAGTGTCAGAGGCCCCTGTAAGGGTGCAGTGTCTGACCCAGTGGAAGTCCAGAGGACAGACTTAGAGGTTCCACCAGTCCTGGAGGGTTGACTGCAGACTCAAAAGTTAAACACTTCCCAGTTCCTGGTTGTTGAAAGGTGAGAAGCAGTAACAACAGGCTCCCTACTTTAGGCCTAGGGACCCTGGCCATCCTCAAGTCCTTCCTGAACACACATCAATTGTGCATTAGGCCATGGGGTCCCCTCTTCCCAGAAAGCAAGAGTTCTTGGATCCATGTGGGGTCAGCAGCACTGATAGCAGATTGTAGTGGCCTGATAAAGTCTAGACTGGGTCACCACTGCTTGACCTGTGCAGGCCATGGCCTAGGCTCAGGGACCCACCTTGGTCAGAGTTGAGGGGTCGCTGCATTGAGGTCAGCATTGCAGTCATCTGTCCACGTGCATCATGCAGTATGGGAACACCATGACACAGGCCGGAGCAGGAGGTTCAGCACAGAGGAGGAGATGACTTCACAGGTTCACAGAAGCTGCCACGCCAGATGCTTAGAAATGAAGACTCCTAATTCATGCAGGAAGGTTAAGATCTCCTAAATTCTGTTTCATTTTTCTAATTCTCTTTCCTCATTTTTTCTGCACTACAAAGAGTTTTCTATTTCCCCCACAAGAAGAGAGAGATCGATAGATCCGTCTGACCTAAACTAAACAGGTGCTATAGAATCTGCACTGAGGAAACGAAAGCTGCTATTTTTTTCCCCCTCTGCATTAGGAAATAAATCAATTCCTGTTTCCTTGGTGCCTTGTGAAGCTAGAGTGTCTCTGAGTCCTGTTCGAATCACTGAAGTTGGTAATTCCATTTTGATATTACTGGGCCAGGGCTGGGCTGAGGCAGGTGGACGGCAGAGGGATCTTACCCTCCTGGACTTTGGGGTGGGTGGGCGACTGTCTGTGGGGGCCTAGCTTAGGAAATGGGTTGCTCCATCTAGGGCTTTTGTTTGTGCCCTGAGACATGGAGGTGACTAGGTCCTGAGGGGACCGTATGTTGGTGGAGGAGGCTGAGGGGCTTATATGTTGGTGGTCCTGATGGGGTTGTCTGGGACTCACACTTGCATTGTTGAGGTCAAGCTAGCAGAGACTCCAGGTGGGTTGTTTTCTTTTCCCCCTTGAATCTGTGCCTTTGTCTCAGGTAGTCACCACACCCACCTTTTAGAGAAGACAGTCCTTGGACATTCAGCCCCTGTGTGTTTGTAGAACCCAAGTCTATTTCAGTTAAAGGGGTTCAATTTAAAGACCAAAGAATTTGTGCTGGTAGTGATTGTAGAAGGAAAAGGCACCAGTAGTCCTCGGTTTCTTTCTTTTTCCCTTCCTTCCTTCCTTCCTTCCTTCCTTCCTTCCTTCCTTCCTTCCTTCCTTCCTTCCTTCCTGCCTAATTCCATTTTGATGTCACTGCTTTGCATACAGTTTTGCACATAGAAGAGACCCTGGGCCAGGGCTTAGGGGTAAGGCAGGTGGGCTGCAGGCCTGAGTCTGGGTGTGGTGGCTGATCTGCTCTGGTTGGGCGGTGTGGGCGGGCCCTTTCCCTGAGCCTGTCAGTGCTTGCCTTCAGTGTGCTCATCCAACTTGAAATGATAAATGCTTAACCCTGTGTTCTTCCTGAACTTCCTCCTGGGCGTCTGACCACTGGGTTTTATCTTGCCATCTTGCTGCATTAATCACCCTGAGTGTTGCAAAACTGTTTCTGGGCCTGCTGTTTGAGTCCAGAAGTGTCAGGAGTACATGAGGTTTGAAGGTACAACTCCTGTCTCTCCTGGAGGCTGAGTCTCTGCATTACACGCCCCCATCACCCTGACCTCAGGTTGAGGGTGAGTCTGCTCTTATGAAGATCAGCCACACCTGTGCCAGCATGTATCTTCCTTCTTTCCTTTCTTCCTCCCTTCTGCCTAATTCCATTTTGATGTCACTGCTTTGCACGCAGACAGTTTTGCACATAGAAGAGACCCCAGGTCAGGGCTTAGGGGTAAGGCAGGTGGGCTGCAGACCTGCTGTTTGAGCCCAGAAGTGTCAAAAGTGCATGAGACTTGAAGGTACAGTTCCTGCCACTCCTGGAGGCTGAGTCTCTGCATTACACGCCCCCATCACCTACTTGTCCTGCAACAAGTAGGCATCCTGCTCTTACCCTGACAGATGGTGGCTGGGTACCTTCTCCAGGGTCACTGGGCTGGATTTGAACTCATGCCTGGCCCCAGAGTCCATACTCTGATCATTGCTCCACTCTGCCTGTCTCCATATGTTACCTCATGGCTTCATTCCACACAGTGGAAATTTGGAGCGACCAAGTCTCTCTACACGTGTGTCTTGTGAGACAACATAAAAGCAGTTTCCGGATATAGATCACTCATTCGGCTTTACTTGGAAATATTGTCCTATTGTTTTGGATTTGAGACTGCAGAACTCTCTGCTGTAAATAGCCCCCATTTCACATCAGCGTCCCCCACACTGTTGTGCTGGGCCATGGATGGGGAGAGAACATGTGGATGGCCGGCCAGCCCTTCTGGAAGCATGTTCATTCACTGGTCCAGCAGAGGACTCTGAGGAGCCCAGTGGAGGAGGGGAGGTCGCCTGCAGGAGGGCGAAGGCTGTGGAGAGCTCCTAACCAAGTGTGGGCTCACCGTCCTCGGTGGCATATACTTTTTTCAATGCTGTAGGTCACTACCTTATTCTGCATGTGATCTATGTAGACTTTTTCTGCCAGGAAGTAAACATTTTGAAAACTTGTAGTTTGGGAAGGTGCTTCAAGTTTGGTGGAGATGAAAGCCGACTTAGGGAAAAAAGAGACTGGAGTAAAACACACACCTGGTGTTAATTGTAGCTTTTTATTTTTAGTAGTGAAAATAATGTTTCCGGGATTTTCCATTTTCAGCTCTATGCTCAGCAGGTCAGACTTGGCGGCGCTTTTTCTGTTGTCACCTGTTTTCCTGGTGCCAGTTGTGTGGGGAGACTGGGTCCTGGTCATGCCTCTGGGGCTGTTGTCTCAGCCTGGAGCAACCTTGCAGGGCAGATCTAGGTTGCTTCCCAGGCCCCAGGAGCTTTCCAGGAAAAGGAGAGTTGATTCATAAAGAGCCCTGGGCTGCAGGCTCTCAGCAAGTAGTAATTACAGGGGAGGTCCCGGCCTTTGGTCATGAACAAAACCAAAGCCTGAGCCACAGGGAGAGGGTCGAGGGATTGGTCCCACTGGTGGTAGGATGTACTGTCTGCTGTTTACACAGAGTGTCCCTGAGCACTTTCCTCGAAAATGAGAATGTCATGGTTTGGGAGAGCATCGGCTCCAGAATAGGAGTTCAAGGGTGCCTGGATTTCTGCAGCATTGCTGGGGCCCACAGAGACCTGACTCACTGCAGCAGGATAGGCTCACTGCATTGTTCCTGAGTTCCTGGGTTTACTGACCCTACCCAGCATGGGAACTGCCACCTCAGGGTGACCTGAGGATTTCTGCAAGAACAGCCTCCTCCCAGCCTTCTCCCACAGTCCATGCTTCCATAGGATGCCAGGGTTCTTGTCCTGGATTGGCTTTTCACTAGCTGTGTGGTTCTGGGCAAGTTAGCCAAACTGTCTGTACTTCGGTGTCTTCACCTGTCAAATGAGGATAAAGTTGGTATCTGTTAATTCCCTGTAGAGTCCTTTCAGACATGCAGGTCAGGCCTCAGGCCAGAGTCAGGGCACAGGCCCCGTGGTGATACCTGATGAAGAGGACAAGGAAGCCCTGGGAGGTTTGTTTCCTGCACTAGGCATCCTCTCCTGCCTCTAGCTTGGAATAGACACTCTCCTTTGCATATTTTCATGGATTTTGAAGAGTTTCAACTCCCTTCTTGCTAGAAAGCAGAAGCATGGGATAAGCCAGGGCCTAAGAGGGTGCTGCAACTTTGTTGATTTTTTGTTTAATTGGAATCTCACTCTGTTGCCTAGGCTGGAGTGTGGTGGCATGATCATGGCTCACTGCATCCAGGACCTCTTGGGCTGAGGCGATCCTCTTGCCACGACCTCCTGAGTAGCTGGGACTACAGGTACTCACAACCATACCAGCTAATTTTTTGACTTTTTTGTAGAGATGAGGTCTTGCTATGTTGCCCAAACTGGTCTCGAATTCCTGGGCTCAAGCAGTCCTTCCACCTCAGCCTCCCAAAGTGCTAGGATTATAGGCGTGAGCCACTGTGTCTAGCTGGCTTTGTTGATTTCTAGAACTGTGTCAGAAAACAACTCAGAGGGTTACATTTAATACAATCTGCCAATGACGCATATCTCTTCTGACCAATACCAGATTTTAAAAATCTTTTATATGTGCAGCTATAAATAGCATCATATATTAATTATATTTGTATTTATTTCTTTACGTTTTTTATTTCAATCAAAACCAAAATGCAAACAGCCTCTTCTTGCAGCATGATATTTTTCATTTTTATTTTCCAAGCATGATTTAAATGATAGTGAATTGTTAACATAAGCGTGTTTCTTTGGTATTGCATATATACATCTAAATGAGGCAAAAAGAAATGATATATAAATACTAATCTGCATACGAAGCTGTGGTTGGATCGTTTATGTTACTATAGAATATTTTTAAATCTTTATGTTAAAAAGCACTTCTGTCTTCTCCACCTCATCACTCCTTCACAGGATGTTAAATAGAATAATTGTAATTCAGTTACAAACACCTTTGGGGAAGACAAGATGACATATAAATCAGTATTTTGAATGGAACTTGATTATGACTGTTCACTCCTTTTGAATGATAGTTTTAATAAGTTATGCTCTCCAAAGTTCCAAGGAGAAATGGCAGGCAGATTGAACATACATCTAATTTCTCTCCGGAAATTCACAAAAGCTTCAGTAAAGATATATATATCCTAAGTCCCAACTCAGTAACAGTGTTCACCCCAACTTCTAGCTTTTGTAGTCTAGGACCCACATAGGGGTTAGGAAATGTGCAGCAAGACTGGATAATGCCCATCCACCTGGGGGAAAAAAAGAAATGTGCAGGAAGAGCCCAAAGCATCTTGTCATAGCAGAACAGGGGACTGGAGATCCTTAGTGAAGTCTCAGGAGGACTCAGGAGCCTACTGCAGGGGCCCCATTGGTCAAGGGCAGGACTGTCTGAGCATTTTCAAGAACATTGACACCAGTGGACTTGGTTCATTAGTATACTGAAAGAAACAAAACCCTCCTCATTGCTCACATCTGGAGGGTGCTGGGGGACCAATTCTCTATTTTCCAAAATTGGCAAATAAAGGAAGAGATTCGAGCATTTACCTTTCCTTTCTCATAAAAACTATTTGTGAGAGTAACAAGATAGTTGATTTTGGATCCTTTTTCATTATAGAAATAGTCCAGCTAGCACATGGAGAGGGATGATGGAACTAGAAGAGCTCTATTTATAACTCTGATGAAAGAATCTAGGCAATGATCATTGTTAGCTGCTCACAACACAAAAAGCCTGTCCAGATCACAGGAACTCGCCTTAGGTCTTGCTGGGAAATCAAAGCCGCATCTGACCAGGCCTCCAGATCAGACTTACAGTTTACAGAAAAACAGGGGACAGGGAGCCTTGCTAATCCACACCCCAGGGTATAATCAGCAAACTACAGACTGTGGCAAGCTCCACAGGACAGCTGACCCAGTATCTTCAGCTGATAAACTGTGGGGTGGGGTGGGGGGTTGGGGGAGGGGGGAGAGCAAGGGAGAGGGCAAAGCTTTAGGTTAAAAAGACTTCAAGAGATAGAGCAGTGAATTCAGTGTATGAACCTTATTTGAATCTTGATTTGAACAAAATAAAAAAAGCATGTATGAGACCATCTAAAAAATAGGAGCACTTTCTGGCTCTTTGATAATGTGGAATTGTCAGTTTATTTGGGTATGCTGATGGTATTCAATTTATTTTTTAAAAGAGTTCTTTTAGAGATACTTAGGAAGTATTTGCGACTGAGATGCTGTAATGGCTGGGATCTGCTTTTGAACTATCTAGAAGGAGGGAAAATGAGGGGGTATATAGAGGACAGGAGTTCGGCTTCATCACCCAGTTCTTTCTGCTTTTGTATATTTTTGAAAGTTCTCATAAAATATAAAAATATATATTACAGAAAAAGGTCATAAGCTCACAGAGATAGGGAGAACAGAAGTGGGGCAACATCAACAACAGTTTGCGAGCTGGAAAGTGGATGAGTAAGTCACACTGATTTGGCAGATTGGCCAGCTCCCGAGCCAGCCACAGGGAACGCAGAGAACCCACTGGATGGATGCCACAGCATCCTCAGAGAGCCGTGCCGTTTCCCTTAGGGAAAGGAATAAAGGCGAGTGAGCCAAACAAGAGGGTGGTGGGGAAGCAGAGACTGTGAGGCCCCAGCCAACCTGCCTGGTGCACCATGTAGAGAGATTGAATCCACGCTACAGTAGCTGCAGAGGTGTTTCTCAGGAGACTGTAATCCCCAGAGTCTCTGCCTGGATGTGAGTTTGTCGAGGACATAGGGGTTGTAGCAAGAACAGGGGAACAAGTCACTGTATTCACCACTGAATGCTGAGTGCAGGGACCTTCTATGGCCACTCTGAAGGCTCAGTCCTTACTCACCAGGACCAAGATGGGAAGGCTTCTCTTTAAGGAAATAAAGGCCGAGGGGAAGGTTCTGTTGCTGCTAAGCCTGAGAGTTTCCTGACTGTGCCACCCCTAGCCTCCCTCCAGTGAAGCTCAGCATTGAGAATCCCACTCTGCCTACAGCTTCCAGGTAGGTTTTTATGCCTCCTCATGACCAAGATTGACCAGGCACAACAGCTCTAGCAGGGACGAGATGAGAAGAAGCAGAGAAACAGAGACTCTGCAGAATAAGTTATCCTTGTCATCCTCAGAGATCAGACAAGGTATTTTACCTAGGAAATACGAACAGGATGGCATAAAAAAGAATATCCAGGGACCATTGCACTCTGAAATGATTATTTGATTTGCTAATTAAAAACAAAAGAACAGAAATTATGAAAACCTCGATGAAAGTGTTAGAATATACATTTAAAGAAGTCTCATATGAAGATAAGCATAAGACAAAGAAAAGGAAAATAGGAAAGAATGGAAAAGAAAGCATGTTGTTCCCGGAGATCTGCCACTCAAGTGTTACAAGTTCCATAAAGAGAACACAGAAAAAAGGGAATCCTCAGTGAAATTATTCAAGGAGCTGTCCACCAACTGGAGTGAATGAGCTGCCATATTGAAAGGACCAGCCAGGTGCCCCAGCAGTGGGTAAAGAAAGGTCTTCATCAAACCACATGACTGAGATTTCAGAGCACTGGGAACAAAGAGAAGATCTTACAGACACCTAGAGAGGAACATCAAGTCATGCACACAGTATTCAGCATCAGAACAGCTTTATATATATATATCACTGACAGTATTGGGAGCAAGAAGATCTAGAGCAATGCCCTCACAATTCTGCAGGAAATGACTTCAAGCTAGAATTCTGTACACATCCAAGGTAATGATATGGTAAGGGGAATATAAATACATTTCAGATGTGCTGAATTTACTTCTTATGCCTTTTTCAAGACACAGTAGGAGCCTGAGTTCCTGCAGAATGAGAGAATAAACCAAGAAAGATGATAAATAAGACAGATGAAATGGAAGAGTTAAAGTAGACAGAGATACAAATGGTATCTTCTGGAGATGGGCAGACCTGTCCAGGCCAGCAGCTGCACAGAGACAGGCAGACCACCTGCCCAGAGCTAGCAGTTCAACTTTGGAGACACCTGTGGCTAGGCTGGCCTCACCGAACTGCCTACTGCCCCTGTCTTTACCTGAGAACATGACACCCAGATCCTTCTTGGTACCTGACCTCTCCTGACCACATGGCCTTTGCTATCTCCTTGCCCTACTGCCTTGATCACCCAAGGACACTCATTTCTCCAGAGAGATCTTCTGCTTGGCTTGCCCCTGAGAGCTGGAGGCGGGCCATCAAGATGGTAGAGTAGATACATGGAGCAGCTCTCTCCCTAGACCACATCTTCTGGACATCTGATTTTGGGCCACAGGATGCCACAGATGGGGATGGGCCTTGGTTTCCTGAAGGAAACCTCATGCCAGAAGTAGCTCTTGTCACCTGTTCAAGAAGCTGGCAGCAGACTGACTCAAGACTGTCCTGTCCTGGGAACCATTGTCACTCCTTCATTCCATTGCATTGGTGCTACTGCCTTCAGTCTTGGAAAACTACAGAATACGTTTCTGGGACTACATCTATGCGGATGTTATAACCCTAGAAAAGCAAGAGAAAGTTTAATAAAGTCAGAATGTTGTTCATGGGGGTAGGAGGTACATGTGACTTGTAGAGACACTGAGAGTGATGTTTCAGGTCTTCATCGAGGTGGTGGCTATACCAGAGTTTGTTTCATTACCATTCTTTGACTTCACATATATGTTCCTCAGCATGGATGACGCATTTCACAGAGACATTATACATTTCCACTGTTTTCTCCCTCCTCTTCCCTCCCTTTCTCTCTCTTACCCCCACTCCCACACACAGGCAAAATGTCAGTGTAAGAGGAAATCATGGTTACATAGTTGAAACATCTATTATCTTTCCCTCAATTTGAATGAGTCATTCTTTACTTGAAGAGACCCTAAACTTTGGTCATGTTTTCTAAAGAATAGTACTTCTTTTTATTCCATGTCTATATGATGGCATGAAGTGGTGTCATGAACAGAGGACCTAATCATGTAGTGGAAAATTAGTGCCCTTCTTTATGATCATTTATTTTGTGAGAGAGAGACTTGAGACTAACAGATTTTTCTATATGTGATTGAGAACCCATTCACAGCACAGACTAGCCATTTCTCCTTGAAACTCTGAATGTAGTCTTTGTGCTTTTACTAACGTCATGAGTCTGATTGTATTAGTATGTTTCTCAAGGCACAACCTATAAAAGCAATTTTCTGCTGTACTATAGAATATTCATGAGAATACAAGCTTTTTTTGTTTTGATTCTGCATTCTTTAAGTAGAGAAGGTTTTATTGTTTTCTTCAGGGCGCTTTGGGTCAAAAGCACTAGCAGCTTCTGTTGGGAACTCGTGGCATTTCAAATGGTTTTTGATACAGAAATAGTACAAGTCACGTCTGACGCACCCGCCAGCGTGCAATTGCATGAATGGGGATTGTGGTTCTCATCTCTGCAGCTGGCATATGGGGCAGGGCCTGGAGACAGCTCGGGCCAGATCCCCCACCCACCTGCCCCCCGGTGCTGTCATTAGGAATGAGAAGACAGCATTTCTGAGGAGTCCGGGGGTGAATCTTCTTGCCCTTTGAAAGTCTGAATAATGTCTTACTATAAATGCAGCATTGTTTTCAGAGGTGAGCAGGGCAGAGGCGGACTGTGGCATATCGGATGTAGGTAATGTGCTGCTTTTGATTTTCTCTGCTTTGCTTTTAGCTTTCTTTAGCAGAGTGAAGTTTTACATGGCACCGTAGGATGATAGAGGGAAGGCAGCACTTCCCTCCCTTTCTAGCACTTAGTAGAAATGGAAAAAGTGATGGCGTTCTGAAGACAGCACTGTGCTCCCAGCCCCCAGCCTCAACACCCCAAAGCCCCTTTCTGTTTGGTTGCACAGTGCCAGTGAGTCCAAGTTCGCTCTGGGCAGAGGGGGCTCCTCTGCAGGGCCCCTTGCATCTCAGCTCCCCAGCCGGACCAGTGTTCTTTGGGTCCATATGGAGCGATGAACAGGAGCTGCCAGGAGTGATTCACATCTCTCCCCAGCACTGCCAGGGCCGGATGAGTGCCAGCATCTTCCAGCATGTGCTAAACTGTAGAGAAGCAGGACTAACTGGAAGGATCCCTGCCTGCCTTCACTTACTTCCCCCTGAGCTGTTTTGTGTGTGGTGGGGAAGAGCTGGGCTGGTCACTTGCAGTTTCATGCGTGGTGGAGTTTAAGAGGAGACCTGGAAAGAGCTGTGACCCTTTAGATTGATGCCATATGCTGGAAGATCTGACATGCTTGTGAGGGCAGGAGGTATCATTCGAGTCTGCAAGAGAAGACTGGTCAGCAGTGGTGTGCTGTGCAGCACCTGTGTGCAGTTTATGTTACATCTGATTGTGCTGGTCATCTTTTGGTCCAGTTTACGAAGTCCTTTTAAGATGAAATGTAAATCCATTTGGAAACCTGTGCATATCTCCAATAATACAGCTTAAAGAACAGCTTAAAAAATGAATGCCTTAGGAATTAAAGCATTAATAGCTTGAGTAGATTGGATGAAAATGACAGTTGTAAAATTTTGAAACACCAAGCAATAAAATGCTGTCTTCTTCCATTCCACCACTGAAGCTTAGTTGATCGAGATGAAGTTACGTCCAGTGAGAAAATCCAACCTTCAAAGTGCTTCTTTTTCCTACTTTCATTTGTGTCAGTACGTCTCCTTCAGGCTCAGTGGTGAGTTCTGGGTGACATCCCTTTGAAGAACTGTGTGATCTTTTATATTCCTGAAAAATCTTAGGTGGCCGGAGCACATTGACCACCTGGACTAGGATTTAGCCAGGTGTCTGTGTTGCAATGGCAATTTCAGGACACTTCCAGATTACATTGGTGTCGTTTCTGTTAGATGCTTTGGACCAAACATGAATTTGTGTGTTCTTATAAGATACTCTGTTATTTCAGACTCATAGGAATCTGAGAAAAGTTCGAATAAAAAGAATTCCGCTGGCATATGGTGGGTATGGTAAGCCTGCCGCTCTTCCCACCTCATTTCTGAGAAGGCACAGCCTAGTCCTGAGTGGCTCCTGAACTGCTGCCCTCCAACCCACCCGTGGCCCTCAAGCCTGCAGTGATACTCCATGGTCTGCAGATGTGGGACTGTTCTCTGTGCTAGGCCCCTGAGTTCCTCAACCCCATCAGCGTGACTTTCCACTTACGCCCAGACCTCTGTGTCTTAGGCGGCCCCTCCCCTCTCAGTGAGATGCAGCCCACTGTGGAGCTTTCCCCAGGGTCTTCCATCAGCCCTCTGCTCTGTGGGGCCCCCTACAGGCTGCACTGGGAACTGTTCCTGCAGTGCTTGGCACAGAGCAAGGGCAACATGTATTTATTTCTTCATTGAATGAATGAATGCATGAGTAGAAACATTTGGCCCACCATACTTCTTAATAAAATAGGTCCCTTCAAAGTTATTTTATGGAGAGTAAAGAGATTAACTAGTAGATACTTCTGATGGTGTCCTCTCCCCTCATTTGTGAACAGTTACAAACAAGGAGGTGATGTGCTCCAGCGAGCAACGGATCCTTCTTCTTGTGCCCAGCACCTCTGTCATGGCCTTGTGTCTAAGTGAGGTCTTGGGTCATGTTGGCACATTTCGTAAGTGGGAGCTTCCTCCATAGGGCCAGCTGAGGTGACACATGGGGAATAATGCAGCCTACCAGATGGAAGGCAGGACAGTTATTTATTCTCAGTGCTTATTTATTTAAGCTAAAATATCATTGCTTAACCAGATGAGAAGATTATGAGAGAAACTATAGGCCGCTCTCACCTGGAAATATAGACATGAACATTGAAACTAAAATGGTAACAGACTCAGCCCACCAGTGAATATATGTATGTGTTACTTAGGAAAAACAACATTGGGTTTATACCTAGGAAGCAAAGCCTTACCTGAGGCGGCCTGTGAAGTAACTAAGCACAGCAGCAGACAACTTTCTCCTCACAGTGATGGATGCAGGAAGGGGAATGGGGAGACCTGGCAGTCACTCACAGTGCTGTGGTTTTTTTGTTATTTTTTTTTAAAGAAAATGCTCAGCACTGTCAGACTTGTAAATGTGTGATGATGCAAGCATCAACCTCTTGAGGAAGGAGCTCATGAACTGAGTCTCCTTCACGAAGTCAGGCCTCTTTCTTTTCTCTGAGTCTGCTGACTTAGCTCTCCTCCCTGGCCTTCAAATATTCCTTAGAAGAAAGCCTGAAGCAAATGTAGGCAAACATTGATGTTTTCTGGGGTTTTTTTTTTTTTTTTTGAGTTGGAGTCTCACTCTGTCGCCCAGACTGGAGTGCAGTGGCCGCCCCCAGCCACCGCAGCCTCGACCTGCTGGGCTCCAACAATCCTTCCGCCTCAGCCTTCCAAGTAGCTGGAACTACAGGTGCGCACTACCATACCCGGCTAATTTTTTGATTTATTGTAGAGATGAGGTCTCACCAAGTTGCCCAGGCGGGTCTCGAACTGTGGGCTCAGGCAATCCACTCACCTCGGCCTCCCAAAGCACTGGGATTATAAACTAAGCCACCGAGCCCGGCCAACATTGATGTTTTCTAAAACTGGCGTTGCTTACACAGTCTTTCCATTTTTGCTATAATTTATCATAAAAATGATCAAAAAAGGAAATGAATGAGATGCAGTCTTCTCCCATGTGTGTGTGGTGGGGTAGGTGGCCCACTGCTCTTTGGGTCTGCTCACTGAACACACAGCTTCCCACAGAATATGAAATACAAACTTTTGATATGTCAAGCCCAATACCCAGTTTTTAAAAATACATTTTAAAAGTTGTGGATTGTGCTTCCCTGATTTGGAGGAAAAAACAGAAGAGAAACAATCAGCTGGTGTTTATCCAGTGCTTGTCAGAAGAAAGGAGGATTTGATTTAAAAAAAAAAAAAGAGAGAGGCAGCCAGTAATGCATTATGGAATATGATTAAATACTGAGAATTTTCCCATTGCCTTCTTGGTTGTTTTGCCTGTTTGCACTGTCCAGAAAAGGGGCCTGAGCTAGTTCCTGTGGCCCCAGGCACCATTAGCCAAGCCCCAGAGGAGCTTCTGGTGAGACAGCAGGGTCGGATTCAGAGCTGGGGACTGGCTGTGGGTGCCTGGGAATGGGGACAGCAGTGATTTCAGCTGAGGAACCTGAAAACACCCCTCCATTTTGGGTAACGTCCTGGACACTGAGGCTCAGAGAGGTCACATGACTCTGCAGCTGCTAGCAGCTGGATAGCAGCCCAGAAATTAGAACCCACAGCTCCTGTCAGAGCTGGGACCTCCTCCACAGAAATGGGTTCCACCCTTCCCTCTTCAGAAGGAGACTGACTGAGCCCTGGGACCAAGGCCTCCAGCAGTTTGGGAATTGAAGCCTGTTTGCTTGGGCAGTGACCATAGAAATGCTTTGTGCTGAGGGACAGCTGCCAATTATGGGCAGTTTTACCTGAATCAGTGGGTTTTGAGACCTTGGAGTACAGTTTTTGCTAGGAACTGGATTACAGCCAGGGCCTAGTCTTAGGCCATCCAGTGTCTGGGACTGGAAAGCCTTATGGGCTGGGGGTCAGTTCCTGGGGCATACGGGTGGGTCACTCTCAAGGAGGCACCCAAACAAAGTCAAGCACAAAAGGTGCTGACCCCAAGGGGTGAGAAACTAGCCCTCTCAGTGACCCTCATTTGTTGGCTCGGTCTTTTCTGAGCTTGAGCTCCTCCTGGCAGACAAGACCTGCCTCCTTCCCCAGGTTCCATGTGTGTTGCATGATGAAGAAATGAGGCTGGACAGGGCATAGGGAGTTTTCTGAAGGGATGGGGCTGTGGGGTGACTTCACAGAAGGTGCCTGTAGGAGAGCCATAGGCAACTGGGCTCTCACCTAGATTCTCAGTGACTGTGTTAGCAGAGCTGCGTGTTTGATGAGTACCACTGAGTGTCACTGGGTTGCGCTAGGAGTAGCGGCTCAGAATGACTGCCTGCATGTACTGTGTACTTTTTAGGCAAGAAGCACACACATTGGATTATTTTGTGATATCCATAATTTAAAGCATCATTTTTCTCACTTAAATTTGACATTACTCTGGAAGGAATACTGATTAATCTTCTGTTCCTAATAAAAGTTGCCTTTTTTTTTTCAGTAGAACGTTAGTATAGTTTAGAAAGTTCATGCCCTGATGAAATGCACTCATGCCAATTACCAGGAGCAGGTCTTGCTGGCTGTGGCCGGATAAACATGTTTTCCAAGGGGGCACTCCTCTCGCCATGGAAACCGGCTCTCAGTCCCTAGCATCCATCCAGACCACTTGAGGGCACATACTGTTCTTTGGTTCTCACACAGCTCTTCAGTGGCTTCATTAAAAGAAAAAGAAGAGGGAGAAGAATGGAACAGGCCAGTTTGCCAATAGAAGGACTGGTGCTTAGCTCTTTTCCCTTGGCTAGCTAGAGCTTCTTCTTTATTTTTCCCTTTGTTGGCTTTTAGAAATGATGTCAGCAAGGCCTTTGGGCCTGTAGCAGGATCCTTTGAGAGAACAGGTCTTCCCTTGGGGATGATGGGGTGGAGGGAAGAGGACTTGTGGAGTGCATGTTCTGGTCTGACCTTCCAGGCTTTTGTGATTTTTGTATTTGAGGAATGGAGTCTCCAGAGGCCTCTGAGTCTTGCATTTTGAGCCTGTTGGGCAAGAGAGGAAAGAGGTGCCTGGAGTGCCAAGTGTCCTTCAGCCACAGACTCCCTGCAAGGCTGCCAGCATGTCTTGGAGTGTTCTGGGGTACAGGGACAGCTAGGGCAGCAATGACGGCTCTTCTGTGCTTTCTCTTCCCACAGTGGATGTGGCTGCAGCGCTGCCTTTGCAAGTGGCCCCTTCGGCAGTGCCCATGGACCTGCGTCTGGACCACCAGTTCTCGCTGCCTGTGGCGGAGCCCGCCCTTCGAGAGCAGCAGCTGCAGCAGGAGCTGCTGGCACTCAAGCAGAAGCAGCAGATCCAGAGGCAGATCCTCATCGCCGAGTTCCAGAGGCAGCATGAGCAGCTCTCCCGGCAGCACGAAGCTCAACTTCACGAGCACATCAAGGTGAGTTGCTGAGGCACGGGCAAAGGCCAAGCTGGCCCAAGAGCCTCCAGCACCTTCACGTTCCTGGTGATGGTTCCTTCTGCATCTAAGGAGTGTTCCTAATCCCCAAGTGTGACACTTAGGCTCATGTACAGGGCAGTCCTCACTGTGATGATAGTACCAAAGGACCTTGGCCTGTGTGCTCAACAGTGGGCAATACTTAAGTAAGTGGCAAAGGAAGCAGTACAGAGTGGTGAACAGCATTTCATTTTTATTTTTTTAGAAATAAAGTCTCACTGTGTTACCCAGGCTGGTCTAGAACTCCTGGTCTCAAGCAGTCCTCCTGCCTTGGCCTCCCAAAATGTTGGGATTACATGCATGAGCTACCACACCTGGCCATGAGCAACATTTTAAGGTTGTGATGTAGAAGCCTATTTAAAATAGTGAAAATGCTCATCACCTCATTTCATCTGTAATGTATCCATAAATAGAGATATTACCAGTGGAAAGAAGTACTATGATCATCCCTGGATGGTGTTTTTACAAATCATTTTTATTTTCTTCTTCTTGAGACTTTTTTTCTTTCCAGTGAACTTTTACAGTTGGAAAAAGATAATATTTTCTTTTATTTTAAATGGAGTAAGAAAAAACTAACAAAGACTTTTTTTGGGTACTTACTCTCTAAAAATATTTAATCTGACACCATATTTTAAAATTAAATATATTGGAAAGAAACATGTAGCAAAGTTATATAGTTGGCAGGACAATTATGATGTCTGTGATTATATTATGCCCTCAATGCATAACATAGAAACCATAATATTGGGACCATTTAGAACAACACTGTCTAATATAAATATGCATGTGTATATTAAAATTATAGATAATTTTAAGTTTTCTAACAGCCACATTAAACAAAGCAAAGTAGCTCACAAAAACCATATTAAGTTATCTATTTCTATGTAACAAAATTACTCCAAAACTTAGCAGCTTAAGACAACAAATAATATTGTTATACAGTTTCTGTGGGTCAGGAATCCAGGGGCAGGTTAACTGGTGGGTCTGACTCAGGGTCTCCTGTTATGTTGCATTCAAGATGTCAGACAGGGCTGTCATCTCATATGAAGGACTCAGTGGACCAAGACAGGAGGATTTGCTTTCAAACTCATTCATATGGTTGTGCACAGGAGGTCTCGGGTCCTCATCCACAGGGTTGCTCACATACAGCAGCTGGCTTCCTAGCATAATCAATTCGAGGGAACATGGCCAAGGTGAAAGCCACAGCCTAATCTAGGAAAAGACACACTACCGCGTCTGCCCTGTTCTGTCAGTCACACAGGCCAACCCCAGCATATTGTGGGAGCACCTAGAAAAGAAGGTGAATACCAAGAGAGGGATCATTGGGGCCACTTAACAAAAGGTGAAATCTATTTTATCATATTTTATTTAGCCATATATTTCCAAAATATTATTTCAACATGTATTCATGATGTAAAGTTACTAATGAGATATTTTACATTCTTTTGTTCATGCTGAGTTGGCAAACTATTGGGGATGAGACACGTACATAGAACATGTCTCGATTTGGACCAGCTGCATTTCAGATGTAGAGCATTAGAAGCCTGTGACCTTATGTTAACCCGATGCTTCCATGATGCTCTGTCATAGAGACTCACATGGCCCATGGGTAGAAGTTGTTCAACCAAAGCCTTGGCCTCCTGAGACGTTAGCTCACACCCAGATGTTAGTGTGCGTGCCTGGTTCTGTGCGTGATAGCTAGTGATACAATAAGTCTCCTACATGTAAATTGTCAAGTTGCAAACTTTCAAAGATGCAAACGTGCGTTCTCATGTGTAATCATGTAAGTTAGTTCACGTCTTGTGTACATTGTCACATGCATGCATCCTTTACAAGTGGTTGTGCTTTCATGTACTTTATTGTACAGTATTGTATAGAGTACAGTAGTACAGTATCTTTATTTCAAGTCCAGGATGTCTGGAAGCAAGTGTAAAAGTAGTGGTGATGTAGCTGGTACTGTATAGCCAGTTATATTAGTTGGGTACTTAGGCTGACTTCGTTGAACTTACGAACAAATTGAACTTATGAACATGTTCTTGGAATGGAACTCATTTGTATGTAGGGGACTTACTGTATACCTCTCAGTTTCTGTCCCTGGCCAGTAATTCCCTTGACCACAGGATCTATCCCCTTGTTGCTCCTTGTATATGTAAGACACCTGGTTCATTGTCTTTATTTAATAATCAGTGTTGAAAAGTGGAGGGAAAGCAATATTGATTGTCTGTCGGCTTACCAGTAGATTGTGGGGGAGGCTGTCCAGGGCCTGTTCACTGGCTCAGCTGCATCACAGAACCTGTCTGGCCCCAGAGGACAGGCCCACGGGCATCTCTGAGCCCCCTCTCATGGTCACCAAACCATCATGTGAGTGCATGTGCTTCAAAGGTAAGCCCGGAGGGCTTTGCCTCAGCCTCCTCTGGCCTTGGGGGTCTGGGAAGCATCCTCCTGGACCCTGAGGGCTGCTTGCAGACCTGTCATTGGAGCTTGGATTGTTGCTTTATTATTTGTTGGTTTGAGGGTTGCTGTTGTGACTGCTGCTTTTTGCCCTGACTCACTGGCTTTCTAATGTCAGCATTTAACAAACCAAAGAGAGCATACTTTCTTGAGCTGCTTGAAGCCCAGGCTTTGTCGTTTTTGCCTTCATAATTCTGAGCAACTTAGCGACTGTGTGTAACAAAAGATACCACTTGTCCCTATTAAAATTGTCCCTCCAGCAGCCACCAGGATCCTGTCCTTTCTAACACACGCTCGGTGAAGCACCATGCCCCAGTGCTCCTGACTTTCCCTCTGGCTGGTGGGATGTGAGGGAGGACACAGTCTTTGCTTTACTGATGGGTATTGCCCTGTGCTGTGGATTGCCCAGGCCTATTCCATAATGAGGCCCTGACTGTGGGCAGCTGCATGTGGCCTCTGTTTTAGGCCTGGGAGAAGGATGTTTTAGGCTGGCCACAGGAAACGGGTGTGTGCCAGGCAGAAGGCACAGGTCAGTGGGAGTCATCCCAGGTAATCCCTGCAGCCTACCTAGGGCTCCGGCTTGCTGGCCTTTCAGTAACTGACTGAAAGCAGTACTTAACAGGCCACTTGTTTAATTCAGTTTCTGAGCCATAGCCTCACATTTGTATGACTCCTAATAGCAATTTTCAAAAAATGAGAGTTGTAGCTCCTTTATATCCTGCATGTTGGTAGCTCCACATTGAGTCTGAGGACCCCTATTCCATAGCAGTCTCTTCACCTGGAGCTGCTCTGCATCTCCTGGATGTCCCCTTTGACGACTAGTCCTGGCCTACCTGGGGACATGAGGACATATTCATTCACTCTGGCTTCCCTGCAGACCCCACACAGACCCAGCTGAGGATGGGCTTCTGTGGCTACTTGCTGAATTACATTTTTCCTATATTTTCACCACACCTTGGAACACTCCTGTCCTTGGCTATGACAGGGGAGCATTCAGGCAACGTGTGATTGGAAGACTGTTCCCTGAACTTGCAGTGGTGGATGTTGGTGTGGATTAGGGGTAAAGAAGGCTGTAATTCTGTAAGTCTGATTATGTGTCAGTTGAATTTGTAGCTTTTACAAGAAAAATAAATGAGAAACTGAGGAATGACCTGCCTGTGTGAGGGGGTCATCAGAATAATACCCAGAAGCAAGAAACACAAAGAAAGACCCTTGAGTCAGGGATAGTGCTGCCACCTCTGGGCAAGGCCAGCTCCCTGCAGTCTAAGCTGGGTCCCATCTCCTAGACCACTTTGTCTCTCCTTGCCGGTTGCTTCAGAAGTTGTCTTTGCTGCCTGGAAGGAACTCTCCTAACCCCAATCCTCAGGTCAGCTCCTGCAGGCTGGGCCACTGGGCTTGGTGGGTCCCCAAGAGAGCTTGCTTTCAACCCACAGTGCTGGGCCTTCTGAGAGATGACCAAAGGCCCCAGAACCGTCACTGTAAGCTACTCTTTGGGCTAGGGGCTTCAAAGCACAGAAAGGAGCTCAGGATTACATTTATCTTTACATTTTAATGATTCGTTTTATTTTTATTAAAATGGACATTATAAAAGCCATTTGAGCACTGCGACTGTATCATTACATTAGTAGGCTTTTGTTTTGATGATTTAAACTCTCTTCATAAGCCATAAACTCTCTTCATATTGTTAGTGACATTTGGCAATGGTGTTTGTCAGACAGATTTCTTGGACACAAAATCTAATTAGTGTCATTAACTCATCAGTGAATTTGAATAGGATTTTATAAAATTCTATTTTCATAAAAAGGAAACAGTAAAATATAACTTAACTTGTTAATCTTGGGTAAATAAGATCTTTTATACAGATTTTCATGCGCAGAACTTGTACTTGCCACAGCTTCCTTGCTCTTCATGGTAGTTTAAACACCACGCTCCCTCTGTTTTTGGAAGTTCTCTTCTGCCTAGAATTGGATCTTAGGTGAGTATGGAGGCTTCTCTCTTGCATTTCTGCCTAATACCTTCTGGAAGGGTAGGGAGAGGGAAGGCATAAACATTATATGTGCCCAGAGAGGGTTTGAGGACAAGCCATGTTGTTATGGCTAGAGCAGCCTCCAGGCTGGTGAATAACAGAGCAGGGGGAGGTATGGGAGACCTCAAAGCGCAGGACTGGCACACCTCTCCATGGAAGGCACCTGAGTACCCACCATGAGATGCTGCTCCAGGACAGGCACCTAAACACCCACTTGAAGGGCACACTTCTTCATGGAAGGCACCTGGGCACTGTAGGACATGCCCCTCCTCAACAAGCACCTGGGCACCCACCATAGCACATACCCTCCAGGACAGCAGCTGGGCACCCTTCACGTGAAAGATACTGTATGCATGTTACATGTTTTAAAACATCTTGCCAAGTTGCCCCCCAGGAAGTACAGGTCAGAGTATTCCCCTCCCCTCTCTTGGAAGAATAGTTCTGGTCTAATAGGTGAAAAATAAAAATTATTTACACATTGTTATAATTTGTAATTTTTTTCTAGAAGACTGAGCTTTTTTCTGTGTGTATGTATGTGTGTGTATGTGTGTGTGTGTGTGTGTGTGTGTGTGCTTTTCCATGTGACATGTGCTGTGCCCATAGGTAGGAGAGAGTTTTAAGAGATATTTAGTTGACATTGTTACTATTTCCCTTTCAGGGAAAGGGCCAAAATGGACAGAAAACCTGATTTTATGGTACTGGGAGTCCAGGGCCATGATTCTCTTTATTACCTTCCCAAGTAGCTGAAGAGATGTTGCCCCACACCTGGCTTCTGATCACCAAAGTCAACTGTTAGTCAGCTTGTAGGACCCACGTGGGCTCCTTCTAATATCTAGTACCTGGGAAAGCACATAGCTGTGAGCTGCCAAGTCCTACTCAAGATTTCATGGCCTATATCACCCCTAAAACTCACGTGCTCCTTATGTGTGCCACAGCAAGGAATCGTGCTTGTTTCCCTGCACTTTGGGATGAATGGCCTATCATGGCCCTGCTGACCCGAGGGGTCGCTGGCCAATATTCTGGGCACCTCCTCATCTGCTGCCAGGTGTTAGTGGCACATCACAGGGCAGTGAGCATTATGACCTGCCCTGTCCACCTTTAACTGTGCCTTCTAGACTCTAGGGGCAGTGGTTTATAGATGAGAAGGAGCTCTCCATGTATTTCCAACCGTAACAGCCATGGATGTTCTGCAAAGAACCTAGATGTGGGTTGGGCTAGGAGGAGACTTGCAGCTTGATCTTATCCGGTTCCTCCTCCCTGACTCACTCCCCTCAGATGTGCTGCCTTTGTCTGATTCATACAGACCCACTATGTTCCTGGATGATGAGGAATCACATGGTGAGCATCTCAGGCACTGTGGGGCTGAGGAGGGGAAGGCCCAGGAGAGGTGCTGGGCTTCAGGAGGTTGCAGCGCTGAGCTAAACTTTGAAGAAGTTGAAGCTAGACCCTTGGGGAGAGGGCGGATGAGGACTGGAGGAACCATCCACCCCAGGAAGTGTACAGGTCAGGTACAGGCCTGCCTTGTTTGTACTGGGCCTCTTCCCTCTTCTCATCCCTACCCCCACCCCCCACCCCTACTCACTTCTGCTTTCCTCCTTCTCACTGGTTCTGCAGCCCCTGCCTCCAACCCCTACCATGATGCTGTATTCACAGCCTCAAGAGCTACTACAGAGGTCCTGGCCCATACCTTCATGAACCAGAGAGCCCTGGCACCAGACATTCCTGCTGTGGACCTTACTTTTGTAGACCTTAATGCTGAAGAGTAATTGTGTTCATCTTTGGACCCTGGAGTGTCTAGGTTGGGTAGGAGCATTGAATGGCAGATCGGATACTGTGATCACAGCTGGTTATGCCTGGAGGAAGGAGGAAAGCTTGTTCCAAGGTGCTGCAGTATGGTCACTGGTTTTATTGGAGCCAGTCATCCAGTGAGTAAAGATGGAAATGCTTTTGTATCTAGGGCCCCGCAGGGAGCAACATTTCAGTCTCAAATGGTCCATAAAAGCAATGGCCAAATAGTGCTTGCTCCCCAGGTCAACAGCCAGGCCCACACCCAGGGAGGACGCCTTGTTTATTTTTCTCTCTTAAACATTGTGTTCTGGTGAGTGAGGGTAACTGGGGCTGCCCTCTCAGGAAAGTGAGAGAGGTGAAGACTTGAGAGCCCTGGAGTTATCTTCACAACAGCTCCACAGCAGAGTGTGTCATGCGGCTGAGGGTTTGGCTTTCATGCAGAGAGCATCCAGGTCCAGTTCTAGAAGGAAATGGACTTGCACCATGGCTGTCCACCATCGCCTGTGTCCACCCCTCTGTACTGACCACACTAGCTTAAGATTTCATGTATCCTTCCAGAATGCATGTGGAGGCTGTGTGTTTAACTTTCAGTATAACCTTCTCAGAGTGGCACAGTGAAGGAAGTGGCTAGTGTAGCTGTGCACCTTCATCCGTTCTCCTGTTTAGTGAAGGCAGGCACAGGGCCCTGTGCTTGGGGCAAGAGGCCTTGGACCAGGTGGGCTCTACGCCAGAGCAGGGGTGCTGTGGGGAACAGGGCAGGCAGCACTCTCCTGCATGTTCCTCATTTGGAGCAGAGTCCCTCTGTGGTGAAAGTCCTTGTAAGGGGTCAAGAATGTAGGGGACGGTCTTGTGTGTGCTTCCATTGCCTAGCCTGGGTGGCAGCTCATCCATCTACAGAGTCTCTCTCTGCCCTTTTTCCTCCTGGCCCCCGTGGTGTGTAGTAGGAATAGCGTCTCACTGGACTGGGGCTATTCCACTGGCAAATCCAAGAAGATAAACAGGAGAGTCAGAAGTTTACTTTTTTTTTTTTTGAGTTGGAGTCTCACTCTGTCGCCCAGACT
>NW_007206906.1:7445-14749 GCF_000164805.1 Carlito syrichta | reverse complement strand
CGGGTCTCGAACCCGCGGGCTCAGGCAATCCACTCACCTCAGCCTCCCAAAGGCGCGGGATTACAGGCTGAGCCACCGAGCCCGGCTAGCCTGAGTTCTATACTCGTGTGACATAACAGTCTTCCTGATCTCATGGGACAGCCAAGGAGCCTGCCCTCAGGGATCCGACTGAGGGTGCCGCATAACGAGTTAAGTGCATATTCGTGTTGCTACCTACAGCATGATGTGCATGGAGCAAAGTTAAATGGGCATCCTTACACCAGAGTTCACCTGTGTTTTCCAAGAGCTCTGAGTATAGAGGGTCCCTTTGTCAACAGATCAAGAAGCAAGCCTGACACATAATGTTGCTCTGTGAATGAGGAGTATTAAGCTCAAGTTTGTTCTTCCTGCCTTTTGCATTATGGACTTTACTCTACAAGTTATCTTGTATAAATCTAATGAGACGTAAGTCTACCTACATGCATTGGAGAATAAGATCACACAATGTTGCTGTGGGGTATTTTGGGGGAATCAGAAACATTGTTTGTAATTGCTAGTTTCATTAAAACCCCACAACAATATTGTTTTTCTGGGAGTTTTGCCTTCCTGTGAATTTTAATCACCAGTAGCTGTAGTTGTTTTTTCTAGTCTTTTTGTAATGATAATTGAAAGATCTCACTTTCCTTCTGGGTTCTGGTTGACAAGTAAATATTGTAAGAATATATTAGGCAAGTCTGTCTGTATTGCATTTCTGTCTTGAATGCACACTGAGCGGCAGGAGGGAGCCGAGGGGCTGTGTACAGGTGATTACTTGGGGTGGGTAATAACCAGAGGGGAGGGGGCTTGAAATAATGAGATCAGTTCAAAATGTGATTGTATTTGTTTCTGAACTGAGAAGCATCCAGAAGCCCTGTGGGTTTGAAATTTATTTATTAAGATTAATGATGCTGTGGGGTCCCCAAGTGCTGACAGCAGCCCAGGGATGCCCTGGGGGCACATTTGCCTATGAACATAGCCGCAGCACCCCAAGGCCAAGTCCCCGAATCTGTGCATGTCCACAGATGTTTTTCCTGGCAGAGGTACCTTGCTGGCCTGTGGCTCTGTTCTTAGTAAGAGCAGGACTTTCCCATAATATGGCTGTGAGAACGGTGTTTCTTGTAATGAAACTAATAATAGGGACATGTTTTATCTTCCACTGCATTTACTGTTTTGTTGCAATGCAATCTTCCACTGCATTTAATGTTTTGTTGTAATTTGGTTTTCCTCTTGAAAAGTAAGGAAACATCCCTGTTTTGAAAAATCTAGCAAACTTCTCAGGCTAAACTTTCAATTCAAACAGATTTAGTTTTGCCTTCTTGGAGGGGGCTGAAGCCTCACTGGCCATCAGACCCGACTGAACTAACTGTTGGCAACAAGTGACACACAATTAGGAAGGTTCAGTTTTGTGTTATATCTTCCTGGAGTCGACTGGTGGCCTTGTTTTTATCTTAGGATGACATTTAGAGTCCACATGAAGTCAACCCTGTAGGAGATGTCTTTCAGAAGTCAGCATTGGATGATGATCAGGAGGCATAAGCAAGAGCGCAGTGCCTGCCTCTTTTGAGTGTCCTCCCAACACCATCTCAATGAGTCCTCACAACAATGACCTAGGGCAGTGGTCCCAAACTTTCTGGCATCAGGGACTGGTTATATAAAAGATAATTTTTCCACGGACCAGGGAGGTAGGGGATGGTTTCGGGATGACTCAAGCACGTAACATTTATTGTGCACTTTATCTCTATTATTATTACTATCACATTGTAATATATAATGAAATAATTATAAAACTCACCATTAAAAAAAAGAGGCAGGGACAAAAGTGGTAAATAACATAATGGGTGGGCCATGCGCAGATTAAAATTAGTGTCGGATTCTGACTTAAGGCCTGCCACCAGATTCAGCTGTACAATTGAAGTACACCAACTCACTTGCCACTCATAGATAGGGTTTTGATATGAGTGATTTATTATTGTCTCTATGCTAATATTAATCTGTATTTGTAGCCACTCCCCAGTGCTAGCATCATCACTTCAGCTCCACCTCAGGTCATCAGGCATTATTTGCTCATAAGGAGTATGCAGCCTACTTCCCTTGCGTGTGCAGTTCACAGTAGGGTTTGCATTCCTGTGAGAATCTAATGCCACCGATTGACAGAAGATGGAACTCAGGTAGTAATGCAAGCAGTGGGGAGCAGCTATAAATACCGATGAAGCTTCACTTCCTCACCCATCGCTCATCTCCTGCTGTTGGCCTGGTTCCTGACCCGTCTGTGGTCCAGGGGTTGGGCCACAGACTGGCCTAGTGGACATATCTTGCCACTAAAGCCATTTAAATCCCAAGATGCCTCCAGGAAGGAGTGGGTGGGATGGGGGTCATGGCCAGACATGGCCTCAGCACTATCCTCCAGCCCCTGTGCTGCAATGCCACTCACCTGTTCTCTGAAGCCAGCTCCGTCCAAATGAAGGGCAGGGAAAGAACTTATTTCTGTCCCCCAGAAGTACATTTGCATTCGTTTAGAACGTAAGTTCTCCTCCTTAAGAGAGATCTTAGGTGAGACCCTCAGTGCCTGTGGGCCCCATAGTGGGCACTGAGCTGAGAACTCAGCCCCTATGGCCCAGCTCCTATGGCCCTATCCTGGCTCCCTTTGAATGCACTATTGCTGGACATGAAGTGAGCCCCTCTCCCTCAGCCCTTCCAAGCCACTCTGCCTTACCAGCATCCACCTACCTTCCAGTAACTGTGTGGAGTGTATGCAACCGCCTCTTGCCTGGGCACTGTCAAGCCCCAGCCCCTGACCTTCCTCCTTCCTTCCTGTACCAGTTTGGGCTTACCTACCCTCACCTCTCCAGCTATTCTGTTGTCCCAGTCATCACTCTCTCTCATGCTCCAGGCTGGAAATGAGTCCCACCCACTTAGTCAAGGCTGTAGGTATATGGTTGTGTTTGTAAACAGGGCTTTTTTTTCCCTCAGGGGAGAGTCTGCAGGCCACAGAGCTCCCGTGGTCTGGATGCCAACCTGCTCGCTCTGCCACGGTAAATCCTTGCTGGGCGTGACCACAGGCATGACTGGACAGTCCTGGCTAGAGCCTGAGTCCGCGTTACCCTTGGCTCCAAGTGAGTCCTGTGGGAGCTCTGCTATTCATACTGCTTCCACAGCAGCAAGGCAGTAGGCCGGGGAGGCTGACTGCTGGCTGTGGTGGTCCCTGCCCTGAATGCTAGGGTCGGCCTCACTCTAGAACTTCTGTTGAAGGTATTATGGCCTAGGGAGTTGGAGGGGCCTGCCTGGGCTGGTGGAGGTAGGGCCCCAGCACATTGTTCCATACACATGGGATGTTGAAAAGTTGGAGATCATGTTCATTTAGCTTCTTTATTGTTACGCCTAGTTTCTTAGAAGTTTTGCTGAACGTCATTTCGTTGTCTAGTACCAGTGTTCCCATGCTTGGGAAGAAGGAGAATTTAATTTTTACCTTATAACATTATACAGTTGATGTTATATTTCTTTAACATTGCTGATATGATGTGATTTGAATTTCATACAAGTCACAGCCGTGATGGGTAAGTGGCATATTGCATCTTTAATGGAAGGAAGTGCTGAGCAATCTGTGCCCTTGTTTTCCTAATTTGCAATTTGATCAAGTTGATAATGGAAACTGGGTGATTCCTCAGTACCAAGATAACAGAAGGCTGTTGTGGGAAATAAGGCCAGGATGTGGATTGATGCCCCTGATGGGACCACTGCTCATCGCCCGCAGGTCCATAGCCAGGGAAGGGCTCGGACTAGGCCTTCCTCGCAACCAGACCCTTCCAGAAGTGTTGGGGTTTGAGAAGTATATGGGCTGAGTGCCGAGGCTGGGGGTCTGGGCCTCCAAGCTCTCCCCTAGGGAGGGCTGTGGTGGCCTCCCTGGAGCAGGCTCTGTGGGTACATCAAGGTCACAGAGCTTGCTAGTTGGCTCAGGCCTCTCTTCTGAAAAAGGACCAGGGAAGACTTTGGAGGTGTTTTTGGACATTGGCCCACTCCCCATTGCCTTGTTGATACCACTGAGGGCCAGTACCCAAGAGAAGGGGGCACTGTTGCACATTCACATGCACCTAGACCATGCACAGTTATGTACTCATATGCATGCACACTCACACATGAAGAACACATGTACCTAGACCATGCACACTCATGCACTGCTATGTGTGCACACTCCCACATGAACACGTCCCTAAACCACACACACATACACACACATGCACCTGCATGCTGGTTCTCATGTTTCTCCATGTTGGTGACTATTTTCCTGGCAGCAGCAGATGGTTTGGCAGAAAGCTCGGGCAGCCTTCTTTCTCAGCACATCGTGTGGACCCTTGGTCAGCGGCACCATGGGGATCAACCCCTGTAGGCCCTGTTCTGTCCTCTGTCTGTCTTTTCTAATCTTTTTAATCTGCCTTTTAACCTTGAAGCCACTTTTATTTTCTCTTGGTACAACCTGTTCTCTGAAGTAAAATGTGTTTGTTGTAGAAGGATTGGAGAATACACTTGAGGAGATAGTGTGGTGCCCATGACCATCCCAGTGGGCATCAGTCCTGACGTGCCTGCACAGTCATGCTCATGGGGCACGCATGTCCAATCTCTGCCTTGCCTGCTTACCCCATTTCCTCCCTGGCTTGTCCTTTTCATGCCCTGAACTTCCTCCGCCAGCCAGAACTGCAAGTTGGTGGAAACCCCACTCTGGACCCAGCCCAGAGCCAGCTTGTGTCTAAATTTCCTCCACGAAAGTTCCATGGGCCACTGTGGTTGCCAGGTTCCCTGCTTACTCCACTTCCTGCCACCACCACCCTTTCTTTCTTAAGGGGAGCAAGACCAACACAAAAACCTGACAAGAGACAACTAGTAATTGAGTAAGCAGTGGGGGCAGCAGCAAGCAAGAGGGAGAAGTTCGAGGACCCAGGAGGGTGGCAAGGGTGTTCACATTCTCTAAGGTCTGGCATTTCCCTAGCTGGCCCAGGAGCTTGTGTGGATAGAGGGAAAATGTGTGTAGCCAGAGCCCCAGAGCATGGAATGACAGTAGAGCAACCTCGGAGGAGAAGGAAGACATACAAGGACCATAGGCCTGGGCTGTTCTTGGGACAGCTGATCTACTTTCATGGGGGCCCCTTTTGTCTGGTCAGTTGTACCCTTCCCTCACTCTTGTCAGGGCTAGCCCACAGTGTTCTTTTTCACCTGTGGTTACTAGTGAGGTTGAACATGTTTTCCCCATTGATTTTTAGTGATTTTTGTGAATCTCTTATTCATTTTTGCCCACCTTTTTAGTGAGTTGCTTATCATTTTTTATTAATTTATAACAATCTTTTATGTATAGTTTGTATATCATAAATACAGCAAAGAGTTTTTCTCATTTACCTTTTGAATTTTATGTACTTACTTATTTTTAAATTTTATTTTTGAGTTGGAGTCTCACTTTGTCACGGCTTACTGCAGCCTTGACCTCCTGGGCGCAGGTAATTATTCTGCCTCAGCCTCCCAAGTAGCTGGAACTACAGGCACTTGCTAATATGCCTGGCTTATTATTTTTATTTGTATTTTTTAGAGATGAGATCTCACTGTGTTGCCTAGGCTGGTTTCATACTCTGGGACTCAAGCAATCCTCCAGCCTTGGCCTTTCAGAAGTGCTGGGATTATAGACATGAGTCACCATGCCTGGCCTACCTTTGCTTTTTATTTGGTATAAAGACAAAATATTTTGTCACCAGCACATTTTTTGAAATATTAGATGTAACTTACACACAACAGAATGCCAGCTCTTACATTGATGTTGAAT
Source organism: Carlito syrichta (assembly GCF_000164805.1). Taxonomy (NCBI): domain Eukaryota; kingdom Metazoa; phylum Chordata; class Mammalia; order Primates; family Tarsiidae; genus Carlito; species Carlito syrichta. Next base: position 8,928 of record NW_007206906.1, on the reverse strand, counting down.
GCATGCTGACGTTGTGAGCTCCCCTGTAAACATCTTAGCAGGGCAGGCAGCCCATCATCTGGGACCTTGTTTCCTGCCTCAGTCCCTGCTTTGCCCTCAAGAGGCAACCTTTTAAGGCTTATCATTGTATATCAATTTTTCCTTTTCCAAAACTTGATATAAATACAGTCAGCACTCCATATGTTCTGGCTTGACTTTCACTGATTTGACCAACCAAGGATCAAAGCCCGTGGACACAGGGCCAACAGTGCATACTTTCCATCTGAGATTATTTGAACCTGCATACTTGGACACATGGATGCTGAGGGTCACCTGTAGCCTCTTTCAGTATTGACTCTTTCCTCTGCTCTTTCCCCTATATCCTTATGCCAATGCCTGTTTGTTTTGCTTGTTTTGTGATTCATCCATGTTTTTTCATGTATCCGTAGTTTATTATTTGTTATGGCTAGGTAGTATTCTCTTATACAAAAGCACATGTGTTTGTCCATGTGTTTGCCTTTGAGGGAAATGTGGGTTGCATCCAGGCTGGGCTGTGACCCAAGCTGCCAAGCACATTCTCATGGAGGCTTTCTGTGGACGTGCTTCCGTGTCTCTTGGATAAATAGCTAAGAATGGGATTGCTGGGTCTTAGAGCAGACATGTGTTTCTCTTTATAAGAAAGTGCCAAGCGGTTTTCCAGAGTGGCCGTACCATTCCACATTCTTCTATTCTCAGTGTCATTCTCAAAAAGGCATTGTTCACTTTCAAGATTGCATAACTCTTCTTGTGTGTTTTCTCTTAGCAGTTCCATGGCTTTTATTTTCATGTTTACCACTTAAAAGCTTAGAAGACATCTAGGACCTGGAACAGCCCTTAGGGGCTGGAATGCTGGCCATACAGATGAGAGTGGTACCTAGGGAGACACCAGGGCAGACGTTTGGGATCAGGGCAGACCTGTGGGGCCGGGTTTCTTGGAATCCGAGATCTGACAGTCTGTCTGTCTTCTTCCCATTTGCAGCAACAGCAGGAGATGCTGGCTATGAAGCACCAGCAGGAGCTTTTGGAGCACCAGCGGAAGCTGGAGAGGCACCGCCAGGAGCAGGAACTGGAGAAGCAGCACCGGGAGCAGAAGCTGCAGCAGCTCAAGAACAAGGAGAAGGGCAAAGAGAGTGAGTGTGGGAAGGTGGGGAGGAAAGGGAAGGAAATGAGTGTGGGGAGGAGAAGAGAGCTAGTGATTGGGGGAAGGTAGGGAAGGGAAGGGAGTGAGTGGGGAAAGGTGGAAAGGAAAGGGAGTGAGTGGAGGAAGTATGAGTGGGGGAAAGTGGAGAGGAAAGGGAGTGAGTGGAGGAAGATGGGAGGTAGGGAAGGGAGTGAGTGGAGGAAGATGGGAGGTAGGGAAGGGAGTGAGTGGGGGAAGGTAATGAGGGGAGGAAAGGGAGTGAGTGGGGGAAGGGGAGGGAAGGGAGTGAGTGGGGAAGGTGGGGAGAAGGAAGGAAGTAGAGGA
>NW_007206906.1:2916-7133 GCF_000164805.1 Carlito syrichta | reverse complement strand
GGGGGGGGGGGGTGGGGAGGAGAGGGAAGGGAGTGAGTGAGGAGAGGGAAGGAGTGGGGGAAGGTGGAAAGGGTAGAAGAGGGCAAAGAGAGTGAGTGCAGGAGGGTACTGAGGCAGTGCCCAGGCCAGAAGGCAAAGGGAATGAGGGCTGGCAGGGCCTTACCATGGTGGCTCTTGCCTTGTCACCTGTGCTTGCAACTCTCTCCTAACCAGTCCAGGAGTGTGACCCACCCCTGGTAGGGTCAGCCAGTGCCTCTCCATGTGACTGTATGTCAGGTCACCTATGGTTAACTCCAGAGGTGAACCAGAGTCCATGGCTTTATCTTTAGCCGGGACTGTGGGATTCAATATTAACATGAAAACAAGGGGAGTTCAACCCGACTTTTGGTTTGATTTAAGCATTTTAAAGACTATTTGGCAGTGCTCCTAATAAACTTTAAAAATATTAAAAGTCATAAAGCACATACCAGATATATTGTGAATTTCATCTGTGAATTCTACCCTACATTTTTCAAAGCACTTTTCCTTTGGGAGTATTTTATGAATGCCTTAAAAGCAGGTGTTAGCTTGTAGGACAACCCACAGCTGAGGAGGGGATACCAGTTATGCAACGGCTTGATCTTCACATTTGCTCTTTGACCCTAATTGTTTCTTTCTGTGGTAGCTATACTTGTATATCTGAAGACCAGCGTGGTCTGTTTTCTTCTAAGAAAAGCTCGAACTTGATACTAGTCAGGAGATCATTCTGTTTACTATTTCCCTCTTTGGAAAATTAGAGGATGTTATCTACTGGGGAAAAGGTCACAGTGCCACCTCTGCTGACTGCTCTGTCAGTGGGCTGAGTCTCCATGGGCTCACCTGTGTGAGGCCAGTGCTCAGTGTGACACGTGCATCTGAGCCCTGGAGTGTCCCCCATAGGATGCTGGGTCCACTGTGGGGCTGTCTTCGCTGAGCATTCTTGCAAGACTTTGACTTAAAAGAACCCTTTTCTCAGTGTGTATTCATATCCTTTCTATGGGCAGCTTACTGTTTTAAGTGACATACTCAGGAGCCAGTTACCAGAGTGAATGGACTTTCACATTTATAGGCTACTCTTCAAGTTTCTGACCAGGACTTCAGTGCTCCATTGAACTTGTCTGTTCCATGGTAATACTGAACATAAGTCAAGATGTACATTTTCCTCAGGTAATAGGATTCCATGTAAGGAAATAGAGCAATTTACCTTTCTAGTGCCCATGAGTGGGAAGGAAAGTCTTGACACTTCTCCCATTCCTTCCCAAAGGCAACTCTCTCCTAACTCTTATACAGAAGATTAATTGTACCTGCTTTTGAAATGTGTGTAAATGGAATCCTCAATATGTAGGTTTTTATGTTTTGCTTCTTTTACTCAACATTAAGCTTGTGAAATTCATTCCCATTTTGACTTTAGAAGAGTTCATTCTTTTCTCTTTTTTTCTTATTTATTTATTTACTTACTTAATTACTTACTAATTTACTTATCAAATCAGCAACACATTCTGTCATCCATGCTGGCGTGCAGTGGCATGATGATGGCTCACTACAGCTTTGTCCTTTTGTGCTCAGGCAATCTTTCTGCCTCAGTCTCCTGAGTAGCGAGGACTACAGGTGTATACCACCACACCCACATAATTTTTTCATTTTTTGTAGAGTTGAGGTCTCTCTACATTGCCCATGCTAATCTTGAAATCCTGGGCTCAAGTGATTCTCCCACCTCAGCCTCACAAAGTGCTGGGGTTATAGGCATGAGCAACCATGCCCGACTGACTGAGTTCATTATTTCTATTGCTTTGTGGAGTCTCACTTGTAAATATGTAGTCATTTGTTCTTTTTTTTTTTTTTTTTGAGTTGGAGTTTCACTCTGTCACCCAGACTGGAGTGCAGTGGCTGCTCCTGGCCACCGCAGCCTTGACCTGCTGGGCTCTGACAATCCTTCCACCTCAGCCTTCCAAGTAGCTGGAACTACAGGCGCACGCTATCATGCCTGGCTAATTTTTTTGATTTATTGAGAGATGAGGTCTCACCAAGTTGCCCAGGTGGGTCTTGAACCCGCGGGCTCAGCCAATCCACTCACCTCAGCCTCCCAAGGCGCAGGATTACAGGCTGAGCCACTGAGCCTGGCTAGTCATTCGTTCTTAAGTTGGTAGATATTTGGGCTGTTTCCTAACCAGAGCTATTACAAATAACATTGCTGTGTACATACATTCTTGTACATGTTTCTTGATGCATGAGGGCAATTGTGGAGTTGCTGATGTTAGGGCATGCATAACTTCAATATTCATACATGATGCCTAAAAATTTTCCAAGTAGTGTACCAATTTATGCTTCCACCAGCCACATATGAGAGTTCCTGTTGCTCCACGTGCTCACCAACACTTGCTATTGTCAGTCCCTTTAATATCAGCTGTGTAGCAGTACTTCCTCTTACTATATTAACAGTGAGATACAACTTATTTTTATATGCTTATTGGCCTCTACTATATTACCAGTGAGATACAGCTTATTTTTATATGCTTATTCACCCCTTTTGGTGAAGTGCTTGTTCAGCTCTCTTCCCCATTTTTCCAATGAGTTGTCTATCTTTTTCTTAAATAGGAATTGTTCCTTTTATATTATAGAATCAAGCCATTTGCCAGTTGCACATCTGTAAATCTCTTCCACTATGTACTTTGCCCTTTCCCTCTCCTAATGGTGTCTTTCAGAACACAGAAGTTTCCCTTCTAATGTAGTCTCATTTATCAGTCTTTTCCTTTTGATGTTTTTGTGCCTTGTTTAAGAAATCTTTCCCTTCTTCAAAATCTTGAATATACTCTCTTTAATTATCGTCCAGGAGCTGCACTGTTTTCCTTTGACATGTAAATTTTGATTCTACATGGGATTGACATGTGTATGGTATGAGTAGTAGTTAAGTTTCAGGGTTTTTTTTCACAGAGATGTGCAGTTGGCCCTGCACCTTTGCCTCTCAGCATGAGTCAAATGTCTGCCCATGTATGTGTCTGTTTCCACTCTCCCTGTTGGTAATGTTGCCCCCTTTGTTATCCTTGCATGAGTACAGTATGGTCTTCATTACCATAACTTGAAAATAAGTCTCATGCCCAACAATATAAATCTGTCTACTGTTTTTCTACTTGAGCTTGTCTTGCTATTCTTGGTGGTTTGTATTTCCATTGAAATTTTAGAATTGATTGTTATTTTCCACATGTATTATAGGGGTTTTCTTTGTGATTGCATTGACTGTGAATCAAACCAGGAAGCCTTGCTATTTTTACACTGATTATTTCTAGTCTTATTCATTTCTATCTTATTTAATTTTTCTTAATAATTTCTTTTTTTATCAATATTTTTTATTATGATGTTGTGGGGTACAGTTAAGGGTTAGGTATACAATTACGTTTCATTCAGGCACCCTGTTGATAAGAGGTGTTTCTCCGTCCCCAGACAGATATTTGCTACTATTAATCCCATCTCCCTCCTCCCCCCATAGTTTCCCAGTGCTGTCAGTCATTTTCTTATAGTATTATATTGGATGTTCAAGGTCCATTATATGAGTGAGAACATGTGATACTCGGATCTTTGTTTCTGTGAGAGGTCACTCAGTATTATAGACTCTAGTTCCATCCAGGTTGCTGCGAAATTCATGATTTTGTTCTTTTTTATGGCTGCATAGTATTCTATCGTGTACATGTACCACATTTTTTAATCCAGTCCTCTTTTGATGAGCAACATGGTTGCTTCCAGGTTCTTGCTATTGTGAACAATGCTGTGATAAATATACGTGTGCAGGTATCTTTTTTATACAGTGATTTGAGTTCTTCAGGGTATATTCCCAGTAGGGGGATTGCAGGGTCATATGGGAGGTTGATATTTAGAGCTTTTAGGAATCGCCACACTGCTTTCCACAGAGGTTGCACTAGTTTACATGCCCACCAACAGTGTAGAAGTGTTCCCTTTTCGCCACACCCTCTCCAGCAGCTGTTATTTTTTGAGTTGTTGATAATTGCCATTCTGACTGGAGTTAGGTGGTATCTCCGTGATGTTTAGTGAGATTTGCATCTCCCTGATGTTTAGTGAGGTTGAACATTTCTTCATGTGTCTGTTGGCTGCTCGGATATCTTCCTTTGTGAAGTGTCTGTTCATATCTTTTGCCCGTTTTATAATGGGGTTGTTTGTTTTTTTCTTTTCAGCACGTTTGAGTTCCG
>NW_007206906.1:0-2532 GCF_000164805.1 Carlito syrichta | reverse complement strand
GACGTTTGTGTTTCCATATGAATTCCTGTGTTGTTTTTTCTAGGTCTGAGAAGAATGTTGCTGGTAATTTGATGGGTATTGCATTGAATTTGTAGATTGCCTTAGGTAAGATGGACATCTTCATGATGTTGATTCTTCCAATCATGAGCATTGGGATATTTTTCGACTTGTTTGTGTCATCTTTGATTTCTTTGAGCAGTGTTTTGTAGTTTTCATTGTAAAGGTCTTTCATGTCTCTGGTTAGGAAGATGCCAAGGTATTTCATTTTAGGGGGGGCTATTGTGAATGGAATTGTGTTTTTTATTTGGGTTTCTGTTTGTTTATTATTGGTGTAGAGAAATGTGATTGTCTTTTGTACTTTATTTTGTATCCTGAGACTTTGCCAAAGGCCTTTATCAGTGTAAGGAGGTTTTTGACAGATTCTCTTGGGTTTTCAAGGTATACAATCATGTCATCTGCAAAAAGAGATAATTTGACTTCCTCTTTTCCTATTTGGATACCCCTGATTGCCTTCTCTTCTCTGATTGCTCGAGCCAGGACTCCAATACTATGTTGAACAGGAGGGGTGAGAGTGGACATCCTTGTCTTGTTCCAGTTTTCAGGGGAAATGGTTCCAATTTTTGTCCATTTAGGAGTATGCTGGCTATGGGTTTCTCGTAGATGGCTTTTACTATTTTGAGGTATGTTCCCCGTATGCCTAGATGTTCAAGGGTTTTTATCAAGAAGGGATGCTGGATTTTATCAAAAGCTTTTTCTGCATCTAATGATATAATCATTTGGTTTTTGTTTTGACATCTGTTGATGTATTTAATTACATTTATGGTTTTACGAATGTTGAACCAGCCTTGCATCCCAGGAATGAAGCCTACTTGGTCATGATGGATGATTTTTGAGATGTATTGTTGAATCCCGTTTGCTAGGATCTTGTTGAAAATTTTAGCATTTATGTTCATCAGAGATATTGGCCTGTAGCTCTCTTTCTTTGTTGAATCTTTACCTGGCTTGGGCATCAATGTGATGTTGGCTTCGTAAAATGATTTGGGGAGAGTTCCATCTTTTTCAATCGCCTGGAATACCTTCAGTAGGATTGGTATCAGCTCCTCCTTAAATGTCTTGTAGAATTCTGCTGGAAAGCCATCTGACCAGGGCTTTTTTTTGTACGTAGTTTTCTTATTACATAGTCAATTTCCTTGATTGTTATTGGTCTATTTAGGGTCTCAATTTCTTCTTGTTCCCACCTAGTAGGTTGTGTGATGTCAGAAGTCCTCCATTTCCTTCTGGTTTTCAAGTTTGTTTCCATACAAGTGTACGTAGTAGTCTCTAATGATCTTTTGTATTTCTTCAGGGTCAGATGTGACTTCATCTTTTGTGTTTCTGATTATGCTTATTTGGTTTTTTTCTCGTTTTTTCTTGGTCAGTCTAGCTACAGGACCATCAATCTTGTTTACCCTTTCGAAGAACCAGCTTTTTGTTTCATTGATTTTTTGTATTATCTTTTTGTCTTCTATGTCCTGGATTTGGGCTTTTATTTTGGTGATCTGGATTCTTCTGCTGAAATTAGGGTTTTGTGGTCTTGCTTTTCCAGCTTCTTTAGGTGGCTTGTTAGGTTGTCAATTTCTGTTCCTTCCATTTTCCTCATGTGTGTTTGTAGGGATATAAATTCCCCTCTTATTACAGCTTTTAAGGCATCCCAGAGATTTTGGTAAGATGTTTCTTTATTTTCATTTGTTTCCAGGTATCTTTTGATCTCTATTTTGATGTCATCATTGACCCAGGAGTTATTTAGCATCATGCTGTTTAGTGTCCATGTCTTTGTGGGTTTTGGGGGGACTTTGTTGGTGTCAATGTTTATTTTTATTCCACTGTGGTCCGAGAAGGTGCATGGTAGAATTTCGGTCCTTTTAAATTTGCTTATGCTTGATTTGTGTCCAATTTTGTGGTCGATCTTAGAATGTGTTCCATGCGGTGATGAGTAGAATGTGTATTCTGTGGTCTTTGGATGGAGTGTTCTATAGGTATCAATTAAGTCCATTTGGTCCAGAGTCTCATTGAGGTTCCGGATCTCCTTGCTGATTTTTTGTCCTGATGATCTGTCTAAGGTTGTGAGTGGTGTATTAAAGTCCCCAGTTATTATGGTGTTAGAGTCAATGTCTTTCTTTAGTTTTCCTAGAAGTTGCTTTATGAATGTTGGTGCGCCTATGTTGGGTGCATATATGTTTAGGATAGATATTTCTTGTTGATGGAGTGAACCTTTTATCATTAGGTAGTGGCCCTCTGTATCTTTTTTAATTTTTGATAGCTTAAATGGTCTTTTGTCTGAAATTAGGATCGCGACTCCTCCTTTCTTTTGTGTTCCATTCGCCTGAAAATTTGTTTCCCATCCTCTTACTTTGAGTCTGTGTATGTCCTTTCTAGTGAGATGGGTCTCTTGAAGGCAATATATTGTTGCCTGGTGATATTTTATCCATTTTGTCATTCTATGTCTTTTCAAATGGTGCGTTTAGTCCATTCACATTCAGACTAATTATGAAA
>NW_007206905.1:0-515 GCF_000164805.1 Carlito syrichta | reverse complement strand
TCTCTTTCTTTGTTGATCTTTACCTGGCTTGGGCATCAATGAGAGGTTGGCTTCGTAAAATGATTTGGGGAGAGTTCCATCTTTTTCAATCGCCTGGAATACCTTCAGTAGGATTGGTATCAGCTCCTCCTTAAATGTCTTGTAGAATTCTGCTGGAAAGCCATCTGACCAGGGCTTTTTTTTGTAGGTAGTTTTCTTATTACATAGTCAATTTCCTTGATTGTTATTGGTCTATTTAGGGTCTCAATTTCTTCTTGTTCCAACCTAGGTAGGTTGTGTGATGTCAGAAAGTCCTCCATTTCCTTAAGGTTTTCAAGATTGTTTCCATACAAGTGTACATAGTAGTCTCTAATGATCTTTTGTATTTCTTCAGGGTCCAATGTGACTTCATCTTTTGTGTTTTGGATTGTGCTTATTTGGTTTTTTTCTTGTTTTTTCTTGGTCAGTCTAGCAAGGGGACCATCGATCTTGTTTATCCTTTCGAAGAACCAGCTTTTTGTTTCATTGATTTTTTT
>NW_007206904.1:0-819 GCF_000164805.1 Carlito syrichta | reverse complement strand
GAGGCTGACTGAGTGCCCTTTCAACAATGCACTGGGATCCCACGCAGCCCAGCCTCAGCAGGGTTCCGAGAGTCCAGCATACCAGAGTAGTTCGAGTGTGTGTGCAAGTGTGTGAATGTGAGTGTACAGTACAGAGCGGTTGAGTGGTCACGTGGACTCGTGCACAACAAGTTACAAAGGCCTCCGTGTCTGTGCTCTTCAGCCAAGGCAGTGCAGAGGGAAACAGCAGGCCCAGCCTGCACTGGGTGGACAGCGCCCCATGCTTTTGGGGAGGAGGCGGAAATGGAGGGTGATGTGGAATGTCCCTTGACAGTTTAGGGTGTCACCAGGGCAAGGATCAGTGGGGAGTTTACGCGCCGGATTTTACATGTGGCCTTCCATTTTCCGTGATATTGAATTGTATTGTTAGCGGGCGGAGCTGAACATCTCCTGAGCTGTCTGAGTGGTGGTTAGGGATCCCTTTTCTGCTGCTGCCCCACCAACTCCACTCCACTGCCTCGTTGTTTCCTCCAGCCCAATGGCGACACCACCCATGCCCCCCCACCTCTGCAAAGTGTGTTCTGGACACAGGGTCACTGGGTCATTGGACCCGAGAGGAACACAAAGCAACACCTGGAATTCACCACGTCGTCATCAGAAGCATCAGTGTGATGCAAAAATAAAAGACAAGATGAAGAACGATCACACCTGGGTGGACGCTGCCTTTTTGGTAGGTAGCTCCCCCAACCCAGCAACCACACTGTCTACAGGATCCACTGCTCTCCTGGCAGCTGCCTATGGCACCAGAGATGACAACTTCCTTCCCCAGCTACCACTTGC
>NW_007206903.1:0-956 GCF_000164805.1 Carlito syrichta | reverse complement strand
CCAAGACAGTGCAGAGGGAAACAGCAGGCCCAGCCTGCACTGGGTGGACAGCGCCCCCATGCTTTTGGTGAGGAGGCGGAAATGGAGGGTGATGTGGAATGTCCCTTGACGGTTTAGGGTGTCACCAGGGCAAGGATCAGTGGGGAGTTTACGCGCCGGATTTTACATGTGGCCTTCCATTTTCCGTGATATTGAATTGTATTGTTAGCGGGCGGAGCTGAACATCTCCTGAGCTGTCTGAGTGGTGGTTAGGGATCCCTTTCTGCTGCTGCCCCACCAACTCCACTCCACTGCCTCGTTGTTTCCTCCAGCCCAATGGCGACACCACCCATGCCCCCCCACCTCTGCAAAGTGTGTTCTGGACACAGGGTCACTGGGTCATTGGACCCGAGAGGAACACAAAGCAACACCTGGAATTCACCACGTCGTCATCAGAAGCATCAGTGTGATGCAAAAATAAAAGACAAGATGAAGAACGATCACACCTGGGTGGACGCCTTTCTGGTAGGTAGCTCCCCCAACCCAGCAACCACACTGTCTACAGGATCCACTGCTCTCCTGGCAGCTGCCTATGGCACCAGAGATGACAACTTCCTTCCCCAGCTACCACTTGCTCGCCATGCTCTTGCTCTTTCTAATTCTGTGGGAGTGTGTTCGTCCCTGACCCGTGTGTTTGTGTGTGTGTGTGTGTGTGTGTGTGCCCGCGCATGCACGGAGGTGTGTAGCGACACTCTCCGTGAGCCCACACCAGGATTCCCCTGGAAACTTCTCCCAGGACTGTGCTCAATGGGCTTGGCAGTGAGTCTCCAGTGTGAAGCTCTTGGGGTCTCTTCCCTCCAGTCTCTGCTGCTCAGTAGACCTGGGTGTAGCAATTACCGTGCACTTCCCACTCCTCTACTCCTCGAATTTTTAAATAGCTCTGCGTACTGTCTTTGTGTATGTTTGGCACTTCTGAG
>NW_007206902.1:0-1262 GCF_000164805.1 Carlito syrichta | reverse complement strand
CTGACCAAATTATCACAGAATAGCATTGGAGCATGTCATTTATCCTGTGTATGGACTAGGGCACAGCTGAATTTTCTGAAGTTTCCTAGACATTCTCTCACCAGTTCCCCACAACCTGTCTCCTCTCTGCAGAAGGGCCCTGGGGCTACCATCTGCCGGTTCTGTCTCACCAGCTCTCCTCAGGTACCACACCTATGCCTTCACACTCAGCCACTGGCACAGTAGCCTCACCTAAAGCATCACGACTTCATCTCCACCTCCAACAACCCTCAACATTAATCACATTCCACAGTGGGCCAGAGGCAAGTAGCAGAGATGCTCGCTCACTCCCTCCCCATCTCCTCTCAGGGTTAAAAGCAGCAAAGTGTAGACAAACTCTCCATCTCTTTCTTCTTGATTTCTGCTCAATTCCCCACTAACTAGTTTACTGACTTATTAAAGCACACCAGCCTCACCGTTGAAATTCAAATCTATGCATTACATTACAAAAATTACAAGTTACTACATTCCCTGAACATTCTGGATGGCTCACAGAAGCTATCAAAATCAGGAGTGTTGCATTCATGAATGCCATTGATCCAGTGTAACCTACTTTTTAAAGATATACGGGATAAATTTATTTGAATCTTGATACACTGCACATAGTCCATTATAATGGAATTCACAATGTGAAATCGTTCATATGTTCTCATGTTTAACAGAAATTTTACTTTTGTTATTTTTAATTCAACTGTTTTTATAAAAAAATCTGGGAATCTTGTATAGTACCAACAGATTTTAACAGTGTTTGTGTAAACACTTTAGGGTGCTGCAAGGAATTTCCAAGAACTTAACCACATGCCTGAATTGTACATGCTTCCCTAAAAAATATGTAACACAAGCCAGGCTCGGTGGCTCAGCCTGTAATCCCGTGCCTTTGGGAGAATGAGGTGAATGGATTGCCTGAGCCCGCGGGTTCGAGACCCGTCTGGGCAACTTGGTGAAACCTCATCTCTACAATAAATCAAAATGAGCCAGGCGTGGTAGCGCGCGCCTGTAGTTCCAGGTACTTGGAAGGCTGAGGTGGAAGGATCGCTGGAGCACAGCAGGTCGAGGCTGAGGTGGCCGGGAGCCGCCACTGCACTCCAGTCTGGGCGACAGAGTGAGACTCCAACTCAAAAAACAAACAAAAATATGTAACATCACTAACATGGCTCCTCTGGTACAATCCTATTCTTAAAGGACAAGAAAACCAAAATGTCTTCTTCCTCTTCTCTAGGCCT
>NW_007206901.1:0-815 GCF_000164805.1 Carlito syrichta | reverse complement strand
CTTTTTAAAGATATACGGGATAAATTTATTTGAAATCTTGATACACTGCACATAGTCCATTATAATGGAATTCACAATGTGAAATCGTTCATATGTTCTCATGTTTAACAGAAATTTTACTTTTTGTTATTTTTAATTCAACTGTTTTTATAAAAAAATCTGGGAATCTTGTATAGTACCAACAGATTTTAACAGTGTTTGTGTAAACACTTTAGGGTGCTGCAAGGAATTTCCAAGAACTTAACCACATGCCTGAATTGTACATGCTTCCCTAAAAAATATGTAACACAAGCCAGGCTCGGTGGCTCAGCCTGTAATCCCGTGCCTTTGGGAGAATGAGGTGAATGGATTGCCTGAGCCCGCGGGTTCGAGACCCGTCTGGGCAACTTGGTGAAACCTCATCTCTACAATAAATCAAAATGAGCCAGGCGTGGTAGCGCGCGCCTGTAGTTCCAGGTACTTGGAAGGCTGAGGTGGAAGGATCGCTGGAGCACAGCAGGTCGAGGCTGAGGTGGCCGGGAGCCGCCACTGCACTCCAGTCTGGGCGACAGAGTGAGACTCCAATTCAAAAAACAAACAAAAATATGTAACATCACTAACATGGCTCCTCTGGTACAATCCTATTCTTAAAGGACAAGAAAACCAAAATGTCTTCTTCCTCTTCTCTAGGCCTTAAGCAAGACCATTAAGCTATTCTTTTCATTATGAGAACTCAGACAACTATGTTTCCTCTAAGGTGTTACTTTTGGCAAAGAGGGAAATTCAAGTACACAGCACTGGGGTGAGGGTGCTTTGCCATCACTCTGCTCTTCAAT
>NW_007206900.1:2287-25619 GCF_000164805.1 Carlito syrichta | reverse complement strand
CTCACCTCAGCCTCCCAAAGGCGCGGGATTACAGGCTGAGCCACCCAGCCTGACTTGAAGTGAGTTTCTTATAGGCAACATGTAATTAGGTCTTTTAAAAAATCTATCTAGTCAGTCTCTATCTTGTTATTAATATGTGATAGTTTATTGCAAATTATTATTGATATATGACAGTTTATTCCTGTCATTGTAAATTGTTTTCTGGTTGTTTTGCATGGTGTTTGTTCCTTTCTTCCTCCTTAATTGTTTATTATTATAGTTTGATGGTTCTCTGTAGTGGTAAAATTTGAGTCCTTTATTTTCCTTATATTTGTGTTTCTTCTACCAATGGGTTTTATGCTTTTGTATGTTTTCGTGAAAGTATAGGTCATTCTTTTGCTTCTAGGTGTAGGACTCCCTTTAGCATTTCTTGTAGGGCCAGTCTAGATTATGCATTTCCTCAACTTCTGATTTTCTGGGAAAGATTCATTTCTTTTTCATTGTGTTCTTCTTCGTCAGTGCTATTGGTTGGCAGGTTTTCATTGTTGTTGTTTTGTGTTTGTTTGTTTGCTTTCATTGCAGCACTTTGGATACATCATCCCATTCTCTTCTGCTTGTAAGGTTTCCACTGAGAAATCTGTTGGTCTGATAGTAATTCACTTATATGTGACTAGATACTTTTCTCTTACTTTTATTCAAATTCCCTCTTTGTCTTTTAACATTTTACTAGAATGTGCCATCGAGAATAGCTTTCAAGATTGTATCTATCTGGGGATCTTCCAGTTTCTTGTATCTGAATGACTAAATTTCTTGCTAGACTTGGGAAGTTTTCTGCTATTTTTTCCTTAAATATAGGTTTTCTATACCTTTGGTCTTCTTTTTGTGTTCTAGAACACCAAAAATGTATATATTTGGTCATATTATGATGTCCCATAGGTTTGTTAGACTTTGTTCACTGTTTTTTATTCTTTATTCTTTTTAGGTGCATGGAGGTGTCTGACTGGGTTATGTCAAACAACCTGTCTTCAAATTCAGAGATTCGTTTCTGCTTGCGCTAGTCTACTACTGAAGGTCTCAAATGAAGTTTTTTATTTCACTCATTCAGTTATTCAGTTCAGGAATTTTATTTGATTTTTCGAAATAATATTTTTCTAGTAAATTTCTAATTTATATGATGATTTTTCTGATTTCTTTGTGTTGTTTATCTATATTCTCTTGTACTCACTGAGTTTCTTTAATATCACTATTTTAAAATTTCCCCTAGCACTTTATAAATCACTTTTTTATTAGTATTTGTTACTAGAGAATTATTGTGTTCCTTTGAGATGTCACATAATCTTGTTTTATCACATTTCCTGTGTCCTTTCATTGATATTCGTAAACTGATGTAATAGTTGTTTCTTCCCTATTTTTGTACTTGCTTTCATAGGAAAAAAACTTTTTCCTGAAGACATATCTGTGGTCTTCGTTAAGTAAGACACTTCAGCTTTGATTCTGGGTGCATACGATAGTGTAGTCCCCATATGATTTTTTTGGCTATACAGTTTCAGTTGTGTCTGTGATTCCCTTAGTGGTGTAGGCGTTAGTGGGGGTTGTGGTGAGATTTTGATGGGTGCAGGGACACCAGGTGAACAAGTTCTTGTTCCCTAGTGGTGGCAATGGTGGTCCAAACTTGCCTGACTTAGGGCTCTGTAACAATATACGCAGGCATTGGTATTAGTGAGCTCAAACACGTCAATTATTGGGCCTCCAGGTGGTTTGCTTGGGTGCCAGCAATGGCAGTGGTGGGTGGTTGGGTAGGTTCTTAGTCCCTTGGGTAGCATCCATGATGTGGAAAATGCAAGAAACAATGGTAAGACAACTCTGAGGCATTGTAGTGGCACACATTGAGATTTTTAATTAGTTATTACTTTTTACTAAATTTGAGCACAATATGCTTATAAACTGTCTAAAAAGGATAATTTCTGAAACAGATTGCTCTTACTAGGTAAGCTTTAAAATTATTGGAACTGCTTCAACTGAACTATGCTTCAACTAGAATTAGGCTTATGGGTTACATCTAAATAGTAAATTTTAGATATTGTAAAATGTAAATAAACCATTAAATAGGATTCAAAACATTTTCTATTTATTTTGTTTATAGTTTTTCTTCCACTTTTGTATATTTTTCTGGATTTTAGAGGCTACAAAATGTATGATTTGCAGTTCTTTGATGATTACTGAGGCTGAGCATTTTTTTACAAGTATCTGTTGGCTGCTCATATGTCTTCTTTTGAGAAATGTCTAGTCATATCTTTTGCTCACTATTTAATAGGGGTGATTTTTTGGTTTTTTGCTTCCCCCCTACTCCACCTTCAGCACATTTGAGTTCCTTGTAGATCCTGGATATTAGGCCTTTAACAGCAAAATGAATTTAAAAAATGTGTGCAAAACAACTAAAATAATTAAAAAGTATTCAGTGAGGAGGAGAATGTTCTTAAGAATAATGCAATATCTATATTTCTCTTAAAAAGGCTGTATGATAAATGTGACAACATAAAACAAAAAAGTATGTCTTTAAAAAGATTAAAAATTAGAGAAGAAAATTTTGCATAAATAATATGATCTTTCATTTACTATATATATATAATATCATCTACAAATCAATTTAAAAATATCAATTACCCAATATAGTTTGTATATATTAGTCAGAATATAGATGAAGCTTATGGATCAGTACCAAAGTAATGGTAGCTAGAACAAAATAGCTGTTAGAGTAGTTTGTTTTTCTATCTCATAAGATACTGTTCATGAAAACAGACTAGACCTAATATTGTGGCTTATCCTTCCTTAAAAATGTGACTTCTATCCATAGTTTAAAATGGTTGGTCTATCGCCTTCCATTTTGTGCAAATTTTAGTCATTATTACAGAGAAAAAGCCATGAGAAGGAACATACGTTTTTTAAACCACAACACATATTTCTGTTCACAACCTTTCACTAAGTATTTAGACATGTACCTATAGAGAAGGTCGAAAAGTGATTCTCTAATAAATGACAAGGGGAAATATGGATATTGAAGCTACTAGTATTATCTTCTTTCAGGACAAGATATATTGACATTTCATAGAATTTGGATTTTAAACACAGTAAGATGCCAAAGTTAATTTAAGAAACAGGTAAGTGTTAATAATTACAAATAGATACTGCTTTAACCTATCATATGGGCAAAGAACTAAGGCTTTGATTCTGCATATTGCATATTGTAGGCAAGGGTAGAGGAAAGAGACACTTTTCTATATGCCTACACTCACCTGAAGAAATAGAAACTGAAATATTGTCTACTGCAACTGTCCAGTGTTAACAAAACTTTAAAAATTTCATGTCTTTTTAACCAGATATTCTACTCCTCATTTTTGCTTTCTTCGTATTCAAGCAAAATAACAGATATGAAAAAAATTCAGAACAGCATTGGAAATAATATACATGCTTGTTAACTGGAGTTGCTTCAAATTAATTATGTCCATACATTCAGTGGAATCCCATGCACTGTTAAAAATCGTGTGACAGTTCTATTTAAAATGATATAAACAGAATTCTATTCTATATGGGGAAAGTTGTTTTTTTTTTTTTAAGCAGTGCATAGTATGTAATGTTTGGTACTTTTCTGTGTAAACTCTGAGAGAGAGAGAGAATAATCTCAAAAACCAAATTAGATTGGGAACTGGTAATGTTTTGAGGGAAGAATACTAGGCACTAAGGGCAGTAAGGCTAAAGAAAGGCTTAGTTTTAATTCCATTTTTAATTTCTTTTGATTTTTTTATATTCTGTGAATTATTATCTTTGCAAAGAAAATAAAAATCAGGTTACTCTTAAGAGTTCTGAGATATGGGAAGAGCATTCATTCATGGAAAGATGCATTCAATTGTTAAACTAGGATTTAAATGTGGTCTAAAATAGGTTCAAGATGTTTAATATTAAATGAAAATAATGTTATCTCACGTTAATGGCTCTGACTGCCTTGTAAATACCAAGACAAAATCATAGTAAGTATTGTTTTTGATGAAATAAAACTTTTTGACTACTTTTGTGTTTCTTCTGAAAAGATAGACATACACATTTTTCCTATGATTTAATCCACAGTTTTAAAATGTGTATGCCAATCAACTGAGAGTAAATAAGAATTTGGAAAGCTTATATTCTGCTCCCTCTCTACATTAGTACTGATTGAAAGGCTTTGAATATCTAATGTAGTATTTTCAATGTTCGGTATTTTAATACATAAATTTGGAAATACACTTACTTTACTTGGCATCTACTGACTTCACAATAGTGGATAACAATTTTTTAGAAATGATAAAGAAAATCATGAAGTTTTCCCTAGAGCATGCTTATAGCTTACTGTGACCTGACTTTAGGAAAGTCCTCACAATGACTAAATTTATAAGAAACTGACTGTGCTTAATTGTTCATATATGCATTTATCAAAATGTAATTTACTAATTTATAATGAAAGATAGAAATGATGTGTTTCTTCTTAACAGGAAGTAAGGAAAGTTGCTTAGTGAGCCTCAAATTAGGGAAAATAAAATTAGCTGATGGTTCAAACATTACCCACCCATTTCTATAAATGACGTGTAACTTTTGAGTGGGAAGCCCAAGATACATTTGAGCTTTGACAAGGTGCTAGTGGTATTACTAAAAGTCCTTCCTGAACTTAACATTTTCTGCTTCAGTTGCTGACAAGAGTTGTTAATACAATTTTTTTCAACAAAATAATTCTTCAAGTTTTGTGTAGGACAAATTATCCTGTTTATTTGGTGCCATTCAGCCACATTTATCATCGTCAACATTCTGCTGACCTTTAAACTTACTATTTCGGCTCTTTCCTTTATGCACTCAATAGGATTTTTTGGTAACAAGCCTACTATTGATAATAGGGCTCTTAACTTTGGTACTTCAATCCCTTACTTCCACTTGTCTCAATGTTCTATGTCACATTTCTCATAAATATCAGCCAGTTTCTTTCAGCTCTGGCCTGTACCAGTATCTACTAACTCATTAAGAAAGAATGTTCTAAGATCATCAGACTATTATTTAGCCATACTTGAGAAGTCTATCTATCTAGTTCTGATCCTAGTGATTAAAGATAGAAAAGAGTAAAATCTTAACAAGAATCTTGGGTGCTTAATATCATTATAAAGGATATTATAGTGTGAATCATCTATAACAGGGCATTGTAAAGATGAAAAAGGAAGTTTTCAGTAATTATTATGTGATAATAGACCTAAACTGAGGGTGACCAAGACCAACTGAGAAATATGGTCATTCTATAACTGAACATCTCTGAAGGGAGTTTTCAACGCAAATTCTTGAATGTGCATGTGTGTGTATTTTTTTTTCATTTCCACAACTTAAATTAGTATGCCATAGCTGCCATGAGGTGATAAATTCTACCTAAATAGCACTACATGAATATGAAAAAGATAATGAGAGTTAAACTATTCGATAGTCTTCCTATGTTTTAAAACAATGTTAAAATTAAAATACAACATCAACTACTGTGAAGAAAGCAGGTGGTCAGTGAACACTTCACTGATCCAAAATACAAGCACTTGGGCTCCAGATGATATGGATGCCCAGCCAGGCAGCTTTGCCAGAAGAAGGTGAGCCACAGAGCCAGATGGGTATCTTGACAATTAGAGCCCATTAAAAAACTAGCAAAGGCCTTTATTAGAGGTCCTTGAAAGAACTTCAACATCCTTCAGAAACTGGAACATTTTATCACCTAAGAAAATCCTATAATGAACGACCAGAATTATATTTAATTTGCCTTATCTGCCATGCTATTTTGTTTTTGTTATTAGTAAAATAGCTTTTGCATTTTATCACACATCAAATGTCTTTTAGTATGAAGTGTACTAGATCTGTCATTACCAGAGAGAGTTCAGAGTGAAGTGTCAGACAATGAAAAGTATGATATTTCACTTTGTGTATTTGATGTTTCTGGTGAAATCCTCTATAAAATGTGGTAAGGTTTGCATTCCCTGTGGGTGGTTTGTAGAGTTTACCTCAGTCCATCACATTAATCCATTACATCAATCACCAAGAAGCAAGCCTAAGATCCTAGATTGAAAAGGAATGAAGGGTGGGAAGGTATCTTGGCAAAATAAATTCTCTTAACATAGTTGACTTTTTTAATTTTAATGAAACTTACCTGGCATTTACTTAACCAAAACATCAATTCTGCATCTTAAATATCATTCCATGTCTATAATCTCAAATCTCCTCCAAGGTACAGTGAGTTTAAGGTGAAAGGGCCATATGATATAGACAGTTCTACATGTATATTCATGAATTTTAATTGTATTATAAAATGCAAATGTAAAATTCCCTTTACCATATCCAACAAAAAAAGAGAACTACAGGTCAATGTCCCTTAAGAACATAAACGCAAAAATTCTCAATAATATTCTAGCAAATTGGATCCAAAAATATGTATCAAAAATCATCCATCATGACAAAGTAGACTTTATCCCCAGGATGTAGGGCTGGTTTAACATTCAAAAGACCATGAATGTTATTAAATACATCCAAAGTAAGAACCACATGATTATCTCATTAGATGCAAAAAAAAGCTTTTGATAAAATCCAGCAGCCCTTCTTGATAAAAACACTCACACAATTAGGTATAGAAGGAATATTCTTCAAAATAGTAAGTGACATCTATGATAAATTCACAACTAACATATTGCTAAATGGATAGAAACAGAAAACATTTCCCCTGAAAACTGGAACAAGACAAGGCTACCCACTCTCACCCCTCTTGTTCAACAGTGTGTTGGAAGTTCTAGCTCAGGTAATTAGACAAGAGAAGGAAATCAGGGGTATCCAAGTAGGAAAAGAGGAAGTCAAGTTATCCCTCTATGCTGACAATATAATCCTATACCTCAAAAATCCAATAAAATCTGTCAGCAAACTGCTTGCACTGATAAGAGACTTTGGCAAAGTCTCAGGGTACAAAATAAATGTGGAAAAAGACAGTTGCATTCTTATATACCAATAACAAGTAGGTGGAGAACCAAATAAAAAACACAATCCCATTCACAATAGCCACACAAAAAATGAGATACCTCGGCATTTTCCTAGACAGAGAAATGAAAGACCTTTATAATGAGAACTATGAAACACTGCCCATAGAAATCCAAGAAGCCACAAACAAATGGAAAGATATTCCATGCTCATGGATAGGAAGAATCAGCAATGTTAAGATGTCCATCCTAGCAAAGGCAATCTACAGATTTAATGCAATACCCATTAAAATACTAATATCAGCCAGGCTCGGTGGCTCAGCCTGTAATCCCGCACTTTGGGAAGCTAAGGTGAGTGAATTGCCAAGTCCGCGGGTTCAAGACCCACCCGGGCAACTTGGCGAAACCCCATCTCTACAATAAATCAAAAAATTAGCCAGGTGTGGTAGCGCATGCCCATAGTTCCAGTTACTTGGAAGGCTGAGGTGGAACGATTGCTGGAGTCCAATAGGTTGAGGTTGTGGTGGCCGGGAGCGGCCACTGTACTCCAGTCTGGGCAACAGAGTGAGACTCCAACTCAAAAAAAAAAAAAAATTACTAACATTCTTCTCATACTTGAAAATGACAATGCAGAAATACATATGGAAACATAAACAATCACGAATTACCAAAACAATCATTATCAAAAGAATCAAAGCAGGGCATATCACACATCCAGACTTCAAACTTTACTATAAGGCTACAGTAATCACAAGAGCCTGGTATTGGTACAAGAACAGCCATATAGACCAATGGAAGAGGATAGAGATTCTGGAAGCAAAGTCTCAATTTCTCACCCAACTCATCTTTGACAAAGACTCCAACAACAACCACTGAGGAAAGGAGAACTTATTCAGTAAATCATGCTGGGGAAATGAACTGATCACATGCAGAAGATTGAAACAGGACCTCTACCTATCACCATAAACAAAAAATAATTCTGAATGGATCAAAGACATAAACTTAAAACTTCAAACTATTAGAATCTTAGAAAATGCAGGAGACACCCTTATGCTTTGCAACCATTTCCTGGTCAAAACCCTAAGTGCCCATATCATAAGAAATAAGATAGACAAGTGGACCTCATCAAACCGACAAGCTTCTGCAAAGCAAAATTAACCATCAAGAGAGCTGGGAGACAACCCACAGAATGGGAAAAAGTATTTGCCAACTGCATATTTGACAAAGACCTAACACCTTAGATTTACAAGGAACTCAAATGCACCAAAAAGATTTAAAAAAAATAAGAGCCCCCATTAAAAAGTGAACAAAACACATGAATAGACACTTCTCAGAAGAAGATATAAGGGCAGTCAACAGACACATGAAAAAATGCTCAGCCTCACTCATCATCAGAGAAATGCAAATAAAACCACATTGAGATACCACCTCACTCCAGTAAGAATGGCCATCATTAATAAAACAACCAACAACAGATGCTGGTGAGGATGTGGAGAAAAAGGAACACTTCTACACTGCTAGTGGGAATGTAAACTAGTGCAACCTCTTTGGAAGACAGTGTGACGATTTCTGAAAGAACTAGAAATTGATCTTGCATATGACCCAGCAATTCCCCTACTGGGACTATACCCAGAAGAACTCAAATTATTCCACAAAAAAGATACCTGGAAATGCATGTTTGTTGCAGCTCTATTCACAATAGCAAAATCATGACACTAACCATGCTGCCCATGGAAGCTGGACTGGATTAAAAAAATGTGGTACATATACACAATGGAATATTATTCAGCCAAAAAGAAGGACAAATATGTTGAGTTCACAGCAACTTGGATGGATTTAGAGTCTGTCATACTCAGTGATCTATCATAGAAACAAAAAACAGAGTACCGTATGTTTTCATTTATAAGTGGACATTGAACAATTTTCAGAATACTATAAAAAAGGGATTGGCAGTAGTGGGAAACTGCCAGGCAGCAGGGAGTGGGGGTTGGGATTGGCAGTTAAGGGAAACTGCCAGGGGAGGGAGGGGTATACCTCATCAACAAGGGTACGTGCATAATGAACATTTGTATACTTCATTCTGAATTGTACCCCACATCATTAAATAAGAAAAAAAATCATGAAAAGAAAAAGAAAATTCCTTTACCACTATTAACAATGAATACCCCTGAAACAATCATTTTGATCATTGATTCTATCTGGGCTAATTTGAGCAAAGAAGCCCTAAAATAAATGTTTACTCCAATCTTGTTAGTTATAATAATGAAAAACTTAGATGAGAACTTAAAAAGAGGGCACTGATGCCAAAGAGAATGTAAGGATATGGTTTCATGTATAAAGCACCTACTATGTGCTCGACACCATGTGAGATGGTTTAGGAGCAGTCCCTCATTTATTTCTTAAAATCACCCTAAGTGTTGCCTCATATTATCCTCATTTTGAAACTAAGGAAATAAAAGTTTAATAAGATTAATTAACTCATTTAATGTTACATAATAGTAAGTGAAAGAGCAGGCACTCACATCAAGGTTTGACTTGAATTTCTATAATTATTAACTGTACAGGGAGATTTACCACTCCAAACTCTTAATATCAAAGATGAGACTGCAATGGAATAGCCACGATAGATGATCAGCTGAAGGTCACATAACAGTAATTATTGTCAAACCTCTTTATCTTCTCTCTATAGCAAAAATTTACCCAAGGTAGCAATATTAATCTTAGCTTAAATAGCTTTTAGAAATCAATTTGAGATAGTATATGTAAGTATCTTAGCACTATGGCTTAGCTGATCTTATAAAAATTAATTTCTTCCCTGCACTAATCTTGTTAGTGATAATATGTTTAGAAACTATTAACTGTCATCAGCTCACCAGAAAATTATTACGTGGTAAAACCTATTATAGGTCATATCTCTGGTTTTTAGCTTGTTTATAATATTATATGCTATAGAAACAGTGTTTTTAGTTTCTGAAATTCTCATTATATATCTAATAGATTCTTCTTCAGCCCCTGCAAAGTTGTCCTTAATGTAGACATCATCCTGGATCTTATCATGCAATTTTAATATTGACATAAATTATGTTCTAGCTATTTCATTTTATAAAATATTTCTTACAAAGCCTTAGTCATGTATAAAATGACCTGCATATTTTTATAGCTCATTGTTTTAGTTGATATTTTCATACCAAGCAAGCTAAAGATGCTTTCTGTTTTCTACCACAAAATAATAATCATAGAAAAGTAGAACTCTAGGAAGTCTTAGAATGCAATGAGCCCTAACTTCTTATTTTATAGCAAATTCCACAGAAGTCAAAAGAGGTAAGTGGTCTGTTCACATCTCTAGAACATATATCTTTAGTCATCTGTTCCTCAGTACTTTCCACTAAAATTTAGTAACAAGATCACAGTTTCCTTGCAATTCTGAAACAAGACTTTCAATTGCAATTCTACATGTTGTGAAAGTTCAGTGCCAATCCCACTACCATTTTCAAAGCAATTATAAATCTTGGCTCCAATATTGCAAAGTTAAGGTCTTCCTGACCTCTGTTGACATCTAAAGAAACAATTCCAGTGATAGCATCTAAAATTATCTTTAGTTGCTTTATTGTCAGCCCTTGAAAGAGATTAGCAGGTCAAATTAGGAAAAAAAAAAATACGTGGAGTATCCTACAATGAAAGGACAATGATATGCTGTCTCTTACTGTGCAAGACCAAAGTCAAGGCTGAGGTGGAAGGATCACCAGTGCCCAGCAGGTCGAAGTTGCAGTGGCCGGGAGCAGCCACTGCACTTCAGTCTGGGCAACAGAGTGAGACTCCAACTCAAAAAAAAAAAAAAGTCAAAGTACATGTTCACAGCTTCAGGAAATTACACTGAGGAAGACATATAACAAAACATTGAGCCAAGTAACACATATTACAAAGCAATTGTCATAATCATATCTGGAAATCTTCTGGCATGGTCAATGTCTTTTTTGGCAAGAATACTCCAATAAATGTTTTCTGTAAAAAAAAAAAAAAGAATTATATAATGACATTAAAGTACAATCAATTACTAGATTTTAATTACTTTACAACCATCCAAACCATCCAAACTATTACGAATTGTAAAAAATCAAATACCTGTAGCTTGTACTGAAAAAATTCTCTCTCTCTCTTTTTTTTAACATTTTTATCAGTGCCTGAGTCTTCTGAAAAATTTCCTCCTGAATTTTAGTTAATAGTCTGACTCAGCCATTTCTTATGGATTCTAACTTTTTTTTTTTTTTAGTTTTAAGGCATTGTCATGTAACTACAATTAAATTAAAATTTTTAACATTATAAATGTTTATAGAAGATTTCTGACAAGATGGCAATGGAACAGGTGAGACTCAGAGTATCTGAAAGCGAGTGTCCTTAAAGACTCTTTGTGTGTGTGGGTGTGTGCTGGTGGGTGAGTGAAAATCTGTTTGAGGGGAGATTCAGGTTCATGCACCTGGGGCTCTCCTCCAAAGGTGACTGCAACCCACCACCACCCTGAGATTGGTGACCCAAATGCACAAGATTGTCTGCTGTTCACAGGGCTCTCCTGAGGATAGGCAGTGGAAAGCAGCTGATCCTCACCACCTGGCACCTGGTTCACACCATCACCTGTGACAGCAAAGCAGCACAGAGCCCCATGAGCAAGTCATGGAAAGCTGAAGAGGAGCTCGGCCACTAGTGAAGAAACAATGACCGGAGTCATTTTCTCTGTCCTAGGACCAGGCAGAGACCTGCATTGCCCAGCCCAGTTCCACTCAGCCTCCAACCTGGGACCTAGAGGCAATCTTCTCATCAAACTCAGAGTGACAGATGCCCCTCCCCCATGCTGGAATAGGCACAGACACATCAGATCTGAGTGGGAAACTTGATAGCAGTGGCAGCAAGCTGGGTGAGTCCAGATCTTATCCACTCTCCTCCTACAGTAGTCCATGGAGCATCTGATCCATGCTGAGAGTAACCATATTAGTTTGTGCTGAGAGCACAGGGGAGGGGCTGGAGACCAGAGCTGAAAAGAAGTTGAAGACATGAAATGGACTCAGAGAAAATTTTTTCATTTGTTTATTTTCCTTTTAGTTTTTTTCCCTCTCTTCTCTCTTCTGTTCTGTTTTTTATTACATTTTCATACTTGCTTGGTTTCTGTTATTTTACTACTTTTTTTCAGACTTCCTGTTTGTGTATGGTATTTTTGAGGGAGAGTGCTTCAGTAGGGGTTGTTTTGTCAGTTTGTGTGTTTGTATGATTGTCTGCATGTTTTTTAAAATCTATTTTGCCTTTCTTTATGTCTCTATTCATTGAGTTGATATGACTTCTGCTTTCCCTCTTCTTCTCTCTCTCCACCTAACTCTCATCTTCCTCCTTCCTTTTTCCATTATTTTCCTTTTTCTTACCTCATTTTGCTTTCAGGTAGCAATCATATATCCCCACTACATGGACAAATTGTAAAGCAGTGGGAAGTGGGTTCCAGGGGTTCACACACCTGTCAGCTGATACTGGGATCTGCAGATAGACTCTGAATCAGTTTCCTCCACCCATTAAATCTCAAAACTGCAAAAAGGTAAGCCCCCACCCCAGTCCAGTTTCATAATCAAACAAAACAAGAGTATCTACAAAAGGAAGAATAAAGATTGAGTTAACAAGTAAAAGCTACCCTCCCATCCATGAACAACAGAATTAAAGAAGTGAAGAAAAAAGGTGAAGGGAAATCTATACAAATGAAGAAAACCAAAGGAAGAATATGGGTCTCACACAGACCCCTGGGAAGTCAACCACTGAGAATACAGACTTTGGAACACAAACAATGAAGAGCTCCCAGAATGACTGATCTCAAACCACAAACCCAGATATCAAGATATTAATAGAGAGAATAAATAGAAATGAGGAGGGACAAGAGGAAAGAATGAAGGAGTTGATAATTGAGATAACAGCAATAAAGAATACAGTGAATGAAATAGATAACAAACTTATAAGCATGGAAAGCAGAAGAAAGAATCTCAGAACTTGAGGTTCAAAATATAGTACTAACCCAAACTGTCAAAGCACAGAAAATAAGCTTAAAAAAACAGAACAAAACATCCAAGAGATGAGCAATTATATGAAGAGGCCAAACCTAAGATAAACTGGAATGCCTGAGGCAGATAGAGACAGAGATCACCCTGGAAAAAACATTCCATAAAATTATACAAGAAAATATCCTTCATCTCATCAGAGATGTGACCATTCAAACACAAGAGATTCAGAGCACTCCTGCAAGACAACAAATGAGAAGACCAACTCCTAGACACATGTTAATTTGCTTATGTGAAGTAGGTATAAAAGAAAAATCCTAAAGGCAGCAAGAGAGAAAGCTCAGACTACCTACTGAGAAGACCAATTAGAATAGCAGCAGACTTATCTACAGAAACATTTCAGGCTAGGAGAACTTTGAGCCCAATCTTCAAAGTTCTCAAAGACAAACAATTTCAACCAAGAATTACCTACCAGCTAAGCCATGCTTCATCAGCAACAGAGAATTAGAATCCTTCCCAGACATTCAATCCCTAGAGTTTATGCTGTCTCCAGACCTGCTCTACAAGAAACACTTAAGAAAGTATCAAACACAGAAGAAAGGAAAAAAAAGAATGAAAACACCCTTCCCAAGAATGCAGGAAAAAGATTGAAAACACACATAAATCAATCCCAAAACCAAAATAAATACAACAAACAAATAAGCAATAAGATCCAGTAAAAGTAAGGAAGCTCACTTTCACCTCTCTACTCAATATAACACTATAAGTACTAGCAAGAACAATCAGACAAAAGAAGCAATAAAAATTATACAAATTGGAAAGGAAAACATAAAATTATCTCCATTTGCAGGTGACATTATCTATATGTAAAAATTCCCAATTTCACAAAAAACCTGATTGAACAAATAAATGAATTTAGTAAAGTTGCAGGATACAAAATTGTCAACAAAACTCAGTAACACTTTTATGCACAAATAACAACTTAAGGAACGAAGAAAACAATCTCAATTATGACAGCATTAAAAACTAAACTAAAATCATTAGGAATAAAGATAACCTAAGAAGTTAATGATCCATACACTAAAAACTATCAAACGTCAATGAAAGAAATTGAAGAAGTCACAAATAAATCAAAAGATATTCCATGCTCATAGAGCAAAAGTATTTATATTGTAAAAATATATGTTACCTAAAGTGATATTCATATTCAATTAAATTTCTATCAATCCCAATGGTATACCTAACCCTTAATTAAACCCCACATCTTTATTTTTATTTATTTATTTATTTTTAAACCCATTATTTATTACAAAATTGTGCGATACAGTTAAGGGTTAGGTATACAAATGTGCATCGTTCAGGCACCCTTGTTAATAAGGGGTGTCCCCCCATTCCCAGACAGACATTGACTATCATCAGTCCCACCTCCATTCCCCTCCCTACCTCCCCCATAGTTTCTCACCACTGTCAGTCCTTTTTTTATAGTAGTATTATGGTAGATGTTCAAGGTCCACTATTTGAGTGAGAACATGTGATACTCAGATCTTTCTTTCTGTGAGAAATCACTCAGTATTATAGACTCTAGTTCCATCCAGGTTGCTGCAAAATTCATGATTTTGTTCTTTTTTATGGCTGCACAGTATTCCATCGTGTATATGTACCACATTTTTTAATCCAGTCCACTTTTGATGGACAGCATGGTTGGTTCCAGGTTCTTGCTATTGTGAACAATGCTGTGATAAACATTTATGTGCAGGTATCTTTTTGATAGAGTGATTTTAGTTCTTCAGGGCATATTCCCAGTAGGGGGATTGCAGGGTCATATGGGAGGTCGACATTTAGAGCTTTTAGGAATGGCCACACTGCTTTCCAGAGGTTGAACTAGTTTGCACTCCCACCAACAGTGTAGAAGTGTTCCCTTTTCCCCACACCCTCTCCAGCAACTGTTATTTTTTGAGTTATTGATAATGGCCATTCTGACTGGAGTAGGTGGTATCTCAGTGTGGTTTTGATTTGCATCTCCTTGATGATTAGTGAGGTTGAACATTTCTTCATGTGTCTGTTGGCTGCTTGGATGTCTTCCTTTGAGAAGTGTCTGTTCATATCTTTGCACACTTTATAATGGGGTTGTTTGCTTTTTTCTTTTCAGCACGTTTATGTTCCTTATAGACCCAAGATTTTAATCCTTTTGTCGAACCTGGAGTTGGCAAATACTCTTTCCCAGTCTGTGGGCTGTCTCCCTGCTCTTTTGATGATTTCTTTGGCTTTGCAGAAGCTTGTCAGTTTAATGAGTTCCCACTTGTTTACCTTATCTCTTATGACCTGTGGGTTTTGGGTTTTGTTCAGGCATTGGATGCCAGTTCCAATTTCCATGAGGGTATGTCCTGCATTTTCTAAGGTTCTTATGGTTTGAAGTTTTATATTTAGGTCTCTGATCCATTTAGAGTTAATTTTTGTGTTTGGAGATAGACAGGGGTCTTGTATGAGTCTTCTGCATGGGGTCAGCCAGTTTTCACAGCATCATTTACTGAATAGGTTATCCTCGCCCCAGTGGCAGGTGGTGGAGGCTTTGTCAAAGATGAGTTGGTTGAGAAATTGAGGTTTAGCTTCTGGAATCTCAATTCTATTCATTTGGTCTATATGCTTGTTTTTGTACCAATACCAAGTTGTTTGATTATTGTAACTTTATAGTAAAGTTTGAAGCCTGGTAATGTGACATCACCTGATTTGTTTTTTTTGCTGAGGATTGTTCTGGTCATTTGTGTTTCCGTATGAATTCCTGTATTGTTTTTTCTAGATCTAAGAAGAATGTTGCTGGCAATTTGATGGGTGTTGCATTAAATCTGTAGATTGCCTAAGATAGGATGGACATCTTCACAATGTTGATTCTTCCAATCCATGAGCATGGGATATTTTTCCACTTTGTGTCATCTTTGATTTCTTTGAGCAGCGTTTCATAGTTTTCATTGTAAAGGTCTTTTACATCTCTGATTAGGAAGATGTCAAGGCATTTCACTTTTTTTTGTGACTATTGTGGATGGAATTGTTCTTTTTATTTGGGTTTCTGTTTGTTTATTATTGATGTAAAGAAATGCAATTGTCTTTTGTACATTTATTTTATATCCTGAGACTTGGCCAAAGTTCTTTATCCGTGTAAAGAGGTTTTTGACCTCTCTTGGGTTTTTCAGGTACACAATCATGTCTTCTGCAAAGAGAGGTAACTTGACTTCCTCTTTTCCTATTTGGATAGCCCTGATTGCCTTCTCTTCTCTGATTTCTCTAGCCAGGACTTCCAATACTATGTTGAACAGGAGAGGTGAGAGTGAACATCCTTGTCTTGTTCCAGTTTTCAGGGGACATGGTTCCAATTTTTGTCCGTTTAGGAGTATGCTGGCTGTGGGTTACTCATAGATGGCTTTTACTATTTTGAGGAATGTTCCCCATATGCCTAGATGTTCGAGGGTTTTTATCAAGAAGG
This sequence comes from Carlito syrichta, assembly GCF_000164805.1. Lineage (NCBI taxonomy): Eukaryota > Metazoa > Chordata > Mammalia > Primates > Tarsiidae > Carlito > Carlito syrichta. The sequence continues at coordinate 9,126 of NW_007206900.1, read as the reverse complement.
GCACTGGACTTTATCGAAAGCTTTTTCTGCATCTAATGATATGATCATGTGATTTTTGTTTTGACATCTGTTGATGTATTTAATTACATTAATGGTTTTACGAATGTTGAACCAGCCTTACATACTAGGTATGAAGTCTACTTGGTTATGATGGATGATTTTTGAGATGTGTTGTTGAATCCGGTTTGTTAGGATCTTGTTGAGAATTTTAGCATCTATGTTCATCAAAGATATTGGTCTTAGTTCTCTTTCTTTGTTGGGTCTTTACCTGGCTTGGGTATCAATGTGATGTTAGCTGTGTAAAATGATTTGGGGAGAGTTCCATTTTTCTCAATTGCATGGAATACCTTCAGTACGAGTGGTATCAGCTCCTCCTTAAATGTCTTGTAGAATTCTGCTGAAAAGCCATCTGGACCATGGCTTTTTTTGTAGGTAGTTTTCTTATTATGTAATCAATTTCCTTGATTGTTATTGGTCAATTTAGGGTCTCGATTTCTTCTTGTTTCAACCTAGGCAGGTTGTGTGATGTCAGAAAGTCCTCCATTTCCTTAAGGCTTTCAAGTTTGTTTCCATACAAGTGTACGTAGTAGTCTCTAATGATGTTTTGTATTTCTTCAGGATCAGATGTGACTTCTTCTTTTGTGTTTCTGATTGTGTTTATTTGGGCTTTTTCTCTCTTTTTCTTGATCAGTCTAGCTAGGGGACCATCAATCTTGTTTATCCTTTCAAAGAACCAGCTTTTTGTTTCATTGATTTTTTTATATTATCTTTTTGTCTTCTATGTCCTGGATTTGGGCTTTTATTTTGGTGATCTGGATTCTTCTGCTGAAATTAGGATTTTGGTAGTCTTGCTTTTCCAGCTCCCTTAAGTGGCTTGTTAGGCTATTAATTTGTTATCCTTCCATTTTCTTCATGTGCATTTGTAGGGATATAAATCCCCTCTTACTCCAGTTTTCATGGCATCCCAGAGATTTTGGTAAGATGTTTCTTCATTTTGATTTGTTTCCAGGTACTTTTTGATCTCTGTTTTGATTTCATCATTGATCCAGGAGTTGTTTAGCATCATGCTGTTTGTGTCCATGTCTTTGTGGGTTTTAGGGGGACCTTGTTGGTGTTGATGTTTATTTTTATTCCACTGTGGTCCGAGAAGGTACATGGTAAAATTTTGGTTTTTCTGAATTTGCTCATACTTGATTAATGGCCAAGTGTGTGGTCAATCTTAGAGTATGTTCCATGTGGTGATGACTAAAATGTATATTATGTGGTCTTTGGATGGAGTGTTCTGTAGGTATCAATTAAGTCCATTTGATCAAGAGTCACATTGAGGTTCCCGGATCTCATTGCTGATTTTTTTCTCTGGATGATCTGTCTAGGGTTGTGAGTGGGGTGTTGAAGTCCGCAGCTATGATGGTGTTGGAGTCGATATCTTTTTTTAGTTTAACCTAGAAGCTGCTTTATGAAAGTTGGTGCTCCTATGTTGGGTGCATATATGTTTAAGATGGTTATTTCTTGTGATGGATTGAACCTTTTATCATTATGTAGTGGGCTTCTGTATCTTTTTAAATTTTTAATAGCTTGAAGGGTATTTTGTCTGAAATTAAGATCGCTACTCCTCCTTTCTTTTGATTTCCATTCGCCTGGAAGTTTATTTCCCATCCTCTTACTTTGAGTCTATGAGTGTCCTTTCTAGTGAGGTGAGTCTCTTGAAGGCAATAGATTGTTACCTGGTGATATTTTATTCATTTTGCCATTCTTTGTCTTTTCAGTGGTGCATTTAGTCCATTCACATTTAGGCTAATTATTGAAATGCAAGAGTTGATCCCCATCATAAGGTTCTTACAGAGTTCTTGTTCCTTTTGTTTGTTGTCTTTCTTTTGATTTTGGAATTGGTTCATGTGTGTTTTTAATCTTTTGCCTGTACTCTTGTGAAATATGTTGTTATTTTTTTTTTTTTTTCCTTTTCTTCTGTGTTCGGTACTTTCTTAAGTGTTTCTTGTAGAGGTGGTCTGGTGGCAGCGAAGGTTCTTAGGGATTGTATACCTGGAAAAGATTTCAATTCTCCCTCACTAATGAAGCTTACCTTTGCTGGGTAGATTATTCTCGGTTGAAATTGTTTATCTTTTAGAACTTTGAAGATAGGGCTCCAGGCTCTCCTAGGCTGGAGGTTTCTGTAGATAAATCTGCTGCTATTCTAATTGGTCTTCCCTGGTAGGTAGTCTGGCCTTTTTCTCTTGCAGCTTTTAGGATTTTTTCTTTTATAGCTACTTTGTTTAGGCGAATTATTATGTGTCAGGAAGTTGGTCTTCTTATTTTTTGTCTTGCAGGGGTTCTCTGAATCTCTTGTGCTTGAATTTTTGCATCACTGATGAGATCAGGGAAGTTTTCCTGAATGATTTCATGAAATGTTTGTTCCAGTGTGACCTCTGACTCTCTCTCTGCCTCAGGAAGGTCAATTCCTCTTAGATTTGGTCTCTTGAAGTAATCATTCATCTCCTCAAGGTTTTGTTCTGAATTTTTAAGCTTCTTTTCTATGTTTTTGACAGTTTGGGTTAGTTCTGTGTTTTGGTCTTCAAGTTCTGAGATTCTTTCTTCTGCTTAGCTAATTCTCCTTTCCATGCTTATTAGTTTGCTATTTATTTCCATCACAGTATTTTTTACTGCTGTTATTTCTGTCATCACCTCCTTCCTATTTTCCTCTTGTCTCTCCTCAATTTTTAAAATTCTGTCTATTAATGCCTTGATGTCTGGGATTGTTGCATGTGACCAGTCATTCTGGGGACTCTTCATTGTTTGTGTCCGAAGTCTGTTTTATCAGTGTCTGACCTCCCAGGGGTCTGTGTGAGCCCTATATTCTTCTTTTGGTTTTTCTTAATTTGTGCAGATTTTTTCTCCCTACTTTTCCCTTCCCTCCACTTCCCCGTCTTCTTTAATTCTGTTATTCAGGGGTGGAGGGGTTTCTTTTACTTCTGTTTGTTCAGTCTCCTATTCTTCCTAATGTATTTCCTCTTGCTTTGTTCAGTTCTGGAGTTGGACTGTAGGTTGAGGGCAGTCCTTTTTGTAATTTTGGGATTTAATTAAGGGGTAGTTGTGGTTCAAAATCTCTCTGCAGATCCCGGTATCCACCAACAGTTGTATGGGTAGTCTGCAACCCACTTCCCACTGCCTTGGAGTCTGTCTCTGCAGTGGGGTTGTAGGTTTACTCCCTGAAAGCAAAATGAGGTTAACAGAGGGAAAAGAATGGAGCAGGCAGTGAGGGGGGAAGGGGGGTGAAGAGAGAGAGGAGTGAGAGGGAAAACCAATGAGTGTACCGACTGGTAAGTGAAAAGAGACACAAAGACTGAAGCAAATATAAAGAAAAACAATAACCATGACTGAAAACTAACCAACAACCATATAAAAAGCTAAAACATACAATGGTCCTAATGTACACACTGACCAACCTCCTTATTGGTATACAAAGATGGGGTTTACAGAGAAATAAGAAAAAAAGAAAAATAGAAAAAAGAGAAAAGGGATAGATTAAGATCAGTGGACTAACAGAACCCACCAAGCACACTCTGAAACTTTTCCTTTAAGTCCAACGTCCTTTCAGCTCAGATTTCTGTCTTTGCAGGCTGGTAGAATTGTTCACAGTTCGGGTCAGTTGCCCCTGGCCTGCTGTGAAGAACTGTTCAGATATGGGGCCCCTGCCCAGTCTACTACTGAGAACTGACTTTTTCTGTTTGAGCCTCTGCCATTCCCTTTTTGATGTTGTTACCTTGGCCCCCCAGCAGGTGGGGCTGTCTCACGGCTACAGTCCAGAAGGGAGTGAGCTGGTTACGGATCCGTGACCTGCCAGGGCAATTTCTCAATAAACAGGGGGATTTCCACAGGCCTGTCTCCAGGCTAGGGGCGTGGTGTGGCAGTGGCAGCAGCAGCTGGGCAGCGGCAATCTGAGAAGATCCTGCTTGCCAGGGCTTCATAGTCTGAAGTCGTGAGTTGCGTCAGGCATAAGCTGGGAATGACCACAGAGGCGGCATCCGCGACTGCAGGAGCAGCCCGGACTGCCATGATATCTGAGTAGCAATGCCATTGATGGTGGCGGCTGAGCTCCCTGTGAAGAGCAGGCTGTGGAAGATGGGAGCTGCAGCCCTTGGGAGAGAGCTAGGGTCTTTATGAGTGTTCTCTTTCACAGAGAGTCTCACAGACCATGCTACCCCGTCATCATCTTGCCAGAAGTCTCCCCCACATCTTTATAATAATAATAAAAAAGAACAATGGGGGAAACCACCTTAAAAAGAAATCCCAATGGTATACTTCATGAAAGAAAAAATATATACAAAATTTGTATGAAAACATAAAATTTCCAAATAGCCAAAACAGTTCTGAGGAGATAAAAAAGTGGAGGCATCACATTCCCTAATTTAACATTATGTTATAAAACCATAATAAACAAAACAGCATAGCACTGGCATAAGAACAGAAACATAGACTAGTGGAACAGAATACAGGGCTCACAAATATGTCCAAACATACATAATCAATTAAGTTTTGACAAGAAACCAGGAGGAAACAATGGGGAAAGGATAACTTTTTCAAGAAATGGCACTAAGAAAACTGGATTTCCCATGCAAAAGAATAAAATCAGTCCCTTGTCTTACACCATTCTCAAATTCAACTCAAATTAGTTGAATGTACAACCAGAAACTATAAAACTTCTAGAAGAGAAGGGAAAAATCTCTTTCACATTGTTCTTGGCATTAGTTTTTTAAATATCACACCAAAAGCTCAGGGCACAAAAACGAAAATAAATTAATGAAATTACATCAAATTAAAAAACTTTTGCACAGTAAAGGAAACAAACAATGAATGGCAGTCTGTATATTGGAAAATAATTGCAAACCATCTAGCTGATAAAAGTTTGACATTCAATATACACACTGAAATGGCGACCGCATAGGTGGATCCCTGAGATTCTCTGAACGTGAGTTTCCCAAAAAGACTATTACTTTTCTTCCTGCACCCCCCCGCCCACCTCCAGCCGCACTGGTATGAGGCTTGAGGACTTTTGATCCCACGCAGGGCCAGACATTGCATCTGGACCGCAGCTGCTCCACTATATGTGATTCCGGCTGGCTGGGGAATCCCAAATCCTGGATCCCAGTTCCATCCCCAGCTATGCTACATCATCATGACCAGCACCCAGCACGAAGCTGCCAGTCATGCAGGGAGGCTCTGAGCACCCGCCCCTTAGAGATACCAGTCCCATTTCTGGCTAATGCTCTGGGAGGGACCCAGAGCCACCACCTGCCCTCTGGGGCTTTGGAGATTGGAAGCCCTGGGCCCACCTGACTGAGGCACTCAGCGAGTGTGACCACAAGCCTGTGTAAGGTGGCAGAACCCCAAGCTGGTGTAAGGTGCCGATTGCAGGCGTCCAGCTCCAGATGAGGGAATGCCTGACCCTCTCTTCCACCCGAGTCGGCTGGAAGCACCCCAGATCCAGCGCCCAGCTGTGCAGCTGGTCCTGCCTGGAGACCCTCATGAGCGTCCCTAAAAGTGAAAGTAAAACCACCACCTCCACCATTTACAAGGTATATTAATATTGCATCGCCTCGCCCACCTATCAGAGCCTCCACCTCAGTTCCCACGATGACATCATGAACAGGAGACAAAGCCCCTCCCCTACGCTGAATAGAAACTAGTGTCACAGATCTCCTAGGCAACAAGCTAACTGCCTGCAACAGAAACAGAGGAGAGAGGCTGGAGATGAGATCTCAGGAACTTGATCTACTAAGGGACGAGAAAGAAAAATCTACACAAATGAAGAAAATCCAAAAGAAGAATATGGGTCTCTCCCAGACTCCTGGGAGGGCAGACACTGAGAAAACTGACTTTGGAATGCAAACAATGAAGAGCCTCACCCAGAATGAATGGTCTTAAAATACAACCCTAGACATCAAGACATTAATGGAGAGATTAAAAAGAATTGAAGAGACTCAAGAAGAAACTAGAAAGGAGCTGATATCTGAGATAACAGTAATAAAGAATACTGTGAATGAAATAAACAATGAACTGATAAACATGGAAAGCAGAATTACCCAAGCAAAAGAAAGAATCTCAGAGCTTGAGGACCAAAATATAGAAATAACCCAAACTCTCAAAAACACAGAAAACAAGCTCAAAAAGACAGAAAAAACCTCCAAGAGATGAGCGACTACCTCAAGAGGTCTAACATAAGAGTAATTGGTCTGCCTGAGGCAGAAAGAGAGACAGAGACCACATTGGAGCAAACCTTCCATGAGATCATTCAAGAAAACTTCCCTTATCTAATCAATGATACAAAAACTCAAACACAAGAGATCCAGAGAACCTCTGCAAGACAACAAATGAGAAAACCAACTCCTAGACACATAATAATTCGCGTAAACAAAGTAGGCATAAAAGAAAAAATCCTAAAGGCAGCAAGAGAAGAAGGTCAGATTACCTACCATGGAAAACCAATTAGAATAGCAGCAGATTTATCTACAGAAAACCTGCAGGCTAGGAGAGCTTGGAGCCCTATCTTCAAAGTCCTAAAAGATAAACAATTTCAACCAAGAATAACCTACCCAGCCAGATTAAGTTTCATCAGTGAGGGAGAATTAAAATCTTTCCCAGATATCCAATCCCTAAGAACCTATGCTGCCACCAAACCACCTCTACATGAAACACTTAAGAAAGTACTAAACACAGAAGAAAGGGGGGAGGAAGCAACATTTTTCAAAGAGTACAGGAAAAAGAATAAAATACATTTGAACCAACCCCAAAACAAAAGAAAGACAATAAACCAAGTGGAAGAACAACTCTAAAAGAACTGTATG
>NW_007206900.1:0-1052 GCF_000164805.1 Carlito syrichta | reverse complement strand
CAGCAGAATTCTACAAGACATTTAAGGAGGAACTGATTCCAATCCTACTGATGCTATTTCAGGTGATTGAGAAAGATGGAACCCTCCCCAAATCATTTTATGAAGCTAACATCACACTGATACCCAAACCAGGTAAAGATCCAACAAAAAAAGAGAACTACAGACCAATATCTTTGATGAACATAGACGCTAAAATTCTCAACAAGATCCTAGCAGACCGGATTCAACAACATATCTCAAAAATCATTCATTATGACCAAGTAGGATTCATCCCTGGGATGCAAGGCTGGTTCAACATTCATAAAACAATAAATGTAATTAAATACATCAACAGATGTCAAAACAAAAACCACATGATTATATCATTTGATGCAGAAAAAGCTTTTGATAAAATCCAGTACCCCTTCTTGATAAAAATCCATGAAAATCTAGGCATACAGGGAACATACCTCAAAGTAGTAAAAGCCATCTACAAGAAACTCACAACCAGCATACTGTTAAATGGAGAAAAATTGGAACCATTTCCCCTGAAAACTGGAACAAGACAAGGATGTCCACTCTCACTCCTCCTGTTCAATATAATATTAAAAGTCCTGGCTAGAGCGATCAGAGAAGAGAAGGCAATCAGGGGTATCCAAATAGAAAAAGAGGAAGTCAAATTATCTCTCTTTGCAGATGACATGATCATATACCTTGAAAACACAAGAGAATTTGTCAAAAACCTCCTTACACTGATAAAGGCATTTGGCAAAGTCTCAGGATATAAAATAAATGTGCAAAAGACAATTGCATTTCTTTACACCCATAATAAACAAACAGAAACCCAAATAAGAAGCACAATTCCATTCAAAATAGCCACAAAAAAAATTAAATATCTTGGCATTTTCCTAACCAGAGAAATGAAAAATCTTTACAATGAAAACTACAAAAGTCAGCTCAAAGAAATCAAAGATGACACAAAGAAGTGGAAAAATATCCCATGCTCATGGATTGGAAGAATCAACATTGTGAAGATGTCCATCTTACCTAAGGCAATCTACAATTCAATGCAA
>NW_007206898.1:0-382 GCF_000164805.1 Carlito syrichta | reverse complement strand
TCCTTCCGCTCAGCCTTCCGAGCAGCCGGAACTACAGGCGCGCGCTAACCACGCCCGGCTCATTTTTGACTTATTGCGGAGATGAGGGCTCGCCGAGTTGCCCGGCGGGTCTCGAACCCGCGGGCTCAGGCCATCCACTCACCCCAGCCTCCCAAAGGCGCGGGAGGACAGGCGGAGCCACCAGCCCGGCTCTACTTACTTTTCTGTAGCGGCGAGGTCCCACTGTGCTGCCCAAGCTGGTCTCAGTCGCCTGGGTTCCAGCGCGCCTCCCGCCTCGGCCCCCGGAGAGCCGGGCGGACCGGCTGAGCCTCCGCTTTCCAGCCGTCTTGGCGCGTGCGGCGCCCTGTCTCCGAGCTGCCCCGGAGGCGGCTCGGGGTCGAGG
>NW_007206897.1:0-1757 GCF_000164805.1 Carlito syrichta | reverse complement strand
CAAAGGCCCTCTATGGAAAGGAACACAAATCAAGGGGAAAGAGTGAGAATGAGGTATTACAGCAGGCGGCAATGAAGAAGAATAGTCACAGCAAAGAGGTGACACTGCAGCACACATTGGGCACAGAGTTAAGCCAGGAAGGTGCCCGTGCTCCGCAGGCCTAAGAAAGGCCACCCCGAACAGCAATCCACAGTCTAATTGCTTTCCCCTAACAGGAGAAGGTATATAGAAAGAGCAATTGAGAATTACCCCGGGTCACACATACTGCCTTCCCACAAGTAACGGTGAATATCTCAGATCCCTCATTGTGGCACAGGTGAGATGAGCATTCCCGAATGGGAGAGGTTGACAAGCCGCACGCCAAAGCAGTCACCCTGTAGAGCGTAAGATACACGAAAGGGAACAAGTGGGAAGGAGGAACTACAGCACGCACACTCAGTGCCAGAAACTCAGTGCAGCACACTTCTCAGACAGCACTTTCCAAGGGAGACAGACATTCAAAACAAGCACCACCAAGGCAGTCAGTTCTTTTCCGTCAATGCGTTTGGCAGAGCAATTGTGTATCCTTCCACACAAAAATTTGAAAAGGAGATACATTTCAGAACGAACCGAGGGAATTCACCAAGTAATGCCTTCTTGCTCCACTGTGGTGTTCCCATCGCCCCCGGGGTGGCAGCGCAGAGCTGCACATGGGCAAAGCGTGTCCTATGAGAGAACTCTTAGGTCAAACAGAGGCACTGTGCAGAGCCGAAGTCCAAATGAGAAGAAAACTGCGAGACTCAGACTCATGTGTTGCAGCATGCACCAAGTGAGAATAACATAGATAGCCCATAAAGAGCGCTGCACATTTTGAAAGGCTCCTTCCCCAGGAAGATGCACATGCACAAAAAGCCTCACAGAGACCGTCTACGCTTATTCAGCAAGGCCAACGCGAGAGTGACTGCATTTCCTAGCCTAGAGAACGCCAAGGGGTAAAACGTTTTAAGGCTCAAGCAGAAAGCAAGCAGTGCTTTTCTACAAGTGAGTGTGGAGCACTCATTTCACTCAGTCTGACACCATTGACATGCTCATTCCTACATGTGAAGTATCGACATAACATGCTCGGCTATGCTCATTCAAGCCGTACCTTGAGAATCGCGTATTACACCGTACAGCACACAGGAATCAAACTACTGGAAAACACATCACAATGCAGTAAACCTTTGACGCGGCATGTCCCCAGCTGATGCACACTCACAGCCAGCAAGCCAAGCCTGTCAGCTCTTCCTCGTAAATGCCAACGGAAGAGCAATGGCTTTGGATAGGAGACGGACAGGTCAAATCAAAAACACTTTAGAATTCAGTAGGAGAACAAATCATGCTTTCCCAAAGATGACAGCGAACCGGTCATGTCGCTCAGTGTGGCACCATGGAGTTGTGCACTTTGTATACAGGAAACGTTGAATACAGCTCTGCTAGGCCTATGCACTCACTCAATGTAGGATAATATACGCTGAAAAACTGGGAGAATCAGGCGTCACGCCAAAGACCAAGCCACTATAATACTTGTGGCCACCCTATTGAGTGACGTGCCGTTTTGAGGAATGTCTCCCATTGAAGACTGTTGCTCTCCGGAAAGCAAACAATGGCTCTCGGGCCTCTTTGGCAAATGAACCCGCAGAGCCATTGTATTCCGTGTGAGACGCCCGTGTCAAAAGAGAAAAATTTTCAGCATTCTCCGCTGAATGAAGCATGCTTGGCTACCCATGGCTGTGGAG
>NW_007206896.1:0-802 GCF_000164805.1 Carlito syrichta | reverse complement strand
CTACTTGGAAGGCTGAGTGGAGGGATCGCCAGAGCCCAGCAGGTCGAGGCTGCGATGGCTGGGAGCAGCCACTGCACTCCAATCTGGGCGACAGAGTGAGACTCCAACTCAAAAACAAGCAAACAAACAAACAAAAAACCACTTTTTTTTGTAGAGTCAGGGTCTTGCTGTGTTGCCCAGGCTGGTCTTGAACCCCTGGGCTCCAGCATTCCTTTCACCGTGACCCTCCAAAGTTTTGGGATTACAGGCATGAGACACTGTGCCTGGCCTACTAAGGTATTGTTAAATCTTTTGTCTCTCTTCCAGCTACTGGATAAAAGCTCCTTGCTTTGCTCATAGACACAGCCCAGGTGCCTGGGCTGGTACCTGGCCCATGACTTGGCGAGTATCTGTTGAGCTTTGAGCAGTGAATGAGTTCCTGGACCCTCCAGGGCACAGGCTGGCATCCCCCAAGGAGGAGGAATTCTCGTGGGTGTCATCGGCACTTACACCACTTCTCCAGGGTGGGGGGAGGGGAACAGCCCAAAATGCGTGATGATTCTGGGTGTCAGTGTGTCCTCTCCGAACACACTGAGGATGGAGCCTGCTGGCTTGGGGTCAGGAGCCAGAGAGCTTGAGCTCCAAATCAGAGCACATCACACATGGATCTAATGTGTTGTCATCGCCTGACATCGCCTGGGATGCCCACAGTGCTCAACTTGTCAATTACTTAAATAAAAAAAAATAGTTTAGGCCAGGCGAAGTGGCTCAAGCCTGTAATCCCAGCATTTTGGGAGGCCGAGGTGAGAGGATTGCCTGAGCG
>NW_007206895.1:0-531 GCF_000164805.1 Carlito syrichta | reverse complement strand
CACCACTTCTCCAGGGTGGGGGGAGGGGAACAGCCCAAAATGCGTGATGATTCTGGGTGTCAGTGTGTCCTCTCCGAACACACTGAGAATGGAGCCTGCTGGCTTGGGGTCAGGAGCCAGAGAGCTTGAGCTCCAAATCAGAGCACATCACACATGGATCTAATGTGTTGTCATCGCCTGACATCGCCTGGGATGCCCACAGTGCTCAACTTGTCAATTACTTAAATAAAAAAAAATAGTTTAGGCCAGGCGAAGTGGCTCAAGCCTGTAATCCCAGCATTTTGGGAGGCCGAGGTGAGAGGATTGCCTGAGCCCGCGGGTTCGAGACCCGCCTGGGCAACTTGGCGAGACCTCATCTCTACAATAAATCAAAAACTTAGCTGGGCGTGGTAGTACACGCCTGTAATTCTGGCTACTCAGAAGGCTGAGGCAGAAGGATCGCCGAAGCCTAGCAGGTCGAGGCTGCAGTGGCCGGGAGCAGCCATTGCACTCCAATCTGGGCAACAGAGTGAGACTCCAACTCAAAAAAAA
>NW_007206894.1:0-627 GCF_000164805.1 Carlito syrichta | reverse complement strand
AGGTTTTGCTTCTGGAATCTCAATTCTATTCCCATTGATCTATATGCCTGTTCCTGTACCAATACCAAGCTGTTTTGATGGTTGTAGCTTTATAGTAAAGTTTGAAGTCTGGTATTGTGATACCACCTGCTTTTTTTTTTTTTGGCTGAGGATTGTTTTCGCTATTCTTGGACGTCTGTGTTTCCATATGAATTCCTGTGTTGTTTTTTCTAGGTCTGAGAAGAATGTTGTTGGTAATTTTAATGGGTGTTACATTGAATTTGTAGATTGCCTTAGATAAGATGAACATCTTCAGAATGTTGATTCTTCCGATACATGAGCATGGGATATTTTCCCACTTGTTCATGTCAGCTTTGATTTCTTTGAGCAGTGTTTTGTAATTTTCCTTGTAAAGGTCTTTCACATCTCTAGTTAGGAAGATGCCAAGTTATTTCATTTTTTTTGTGGCTATTGTGATTGGAATTGTGTTTTTTATTTGGGTTTCTGTTTGTTTCTTATTGGTGTAGAGAAATGTGATTGTCTTTTGTACATTTATTTTGTATCCTGAGATTTTGCCAAAGGCCATTATCAATGTAAGGAGGCTTTTGACAGATTCTCTTGGGTTTTCAAGGTACACTATCATATCAT
>NW_007206893.1:0-326 GCF_000164805.1 Carlito syrichta | reverse complement strand
TCTGGAATCTCAATTCTATTCCATTGGTCTATATGCCTGTTCCTGTACAGATACCAAGCTATTTTGATTATTGTAGCTTTATAGTAAAGTTTGAAGTCTGGTAATGTGATGCCGCCTGCTTTTTTTTTTTTTTGCTGAGGATTGTTCTGGCTATTCTTGGTCGTTTGAGTTTCCGTATGAATTCCTGTATTGTTTTTTCTAGGTTTGAGAAGAATGTTGCTGGTAATTTGATGGGTATTGCATTAAATCTTTTTTTCTTTTCTTTTTTTTGAGTTGGAGTCTCACTCTGTTGCCGAGACTGGAGTGCAGTGGCCGCTCCCGGCCAC
>NW_007206892.1:0-491 GCF_000164805.1 Carlito syrichta | reverse complement strand
CCTGTCAGCCATGACCCCGTCGGTCCCCCCCCTCCCCCCGCCTCTTATGTGCCTCGGCTTTCCCCCTGGGTGCTGAGAGCGCTCAAGGGGCCCCGGGACACTGGGTGACCGGTCCTTATGTGCGCCCTCCCCCCCAAACGGGGCAGCCCTCGGGAACACTGAGAGACCCTTTCGGTTCCTAGGTCGTCTGCCTCTAGGAGACCTTTTCCAACCCTCTGATCACAGTGTCCAGGAACTGGAGCGGATTCAGGTCTGCTGAGCGTCTGATCGAGCCTGGGGTCTTCTGGAGCCCACAGAGTCCTTTATGACTCGATTGGAGGGGTCCCTATGAGGTCCTGACACGTCGTGGGAGTAGGTCCCCGACACCTTCGCGAGTCCCTCAGTCACCTAAGGGAGTCTGCTTGCAGATCGAAGGGAAGAGTGCCTCTTATCTTTGACAGCAACACATAGGAACACATAAAATAACACAAAGAAACACACGCTAGCCGGGG
>NW_007206891.1:0-304 GCF_000164805.1 Carlito syrichta | reverse complement strand
CTGGAATCCCAGCACTTTGGGAGGCAGAGGCAAGAGGACTGCCTGAGCCCACAGGTTCAAGACCAGCCTGGACAACATGGTGAGACCTTGTCTCCACAGTAAATGACGTGAAGCCGGGCTCGGTGGCTCAGCCTGTAATCCCACGCCTTGAGAGGCTGAGGTGAGTGGATTGCCTGAGCCTGCGGGTTCGAGACCCGCCTGGGCAACTTGAGGAGACCTTGTTTCTACAATAAATCAAAAAATGAGCCGGGCGTGGTAGCGCATGCCTATAATTCCAGCTACTCGGAAGGCTGAGGCAGAAGGA
>NW_007206890.1:0-729 GCF_000164805.1 Carlito syrichta | reverse complement strand
ACCCACGTGGGCTGCCGTGTGCCCGGCCTGGCCGGCCGTTTCGAGTCCCCCTTCCGCGTCGCGGTCCGCGTGGACGGGACCAGCGCGGCCGGCCCCGTGCCCTGCGTGGAGCGGTTCTTCGTGCTGCCGAGCATTGGTGAGGCCGGGGGTTCGAGACCCCCCTCGGGATGGGATCTGGAAAGATTTGAGACGGCCCCGCGTAGCCAGACCCCCCTCGGGACAAAAATCTGTAAAAATTTGAGACGGTCCCACGTAGCCAGACCCCAACGTGGGTCACTGAAAATTAGCCGGAAATGGGGGGGTCCCAGGAGGAATCTGAGCCCTTTGGGAGGCCGAGAGTGGGAGGACGGCCTGAACCCGGGGGTTCGAGACCAGCCCGGGCCACGGAGGGAGATCCCAGACGGGCCCGCATAGCCAGACCCCAACATTTGTCAGTGAAAATCAGCCGAGGGTGGGGGATCCCGCTGGGAATTTGAGCCATTTTTTAAAAAAATTCCACCGTTTGGGAAGATGGCCGCAGGCCGGGGGTTCGAGACCGGCCCCGGGCCACCTAGCCAGACCCCCGTCAGGACCAAAAATAAAAAATAAAAATGAGCCCAGAGCCGAGATCGGGCCCACGCAGAGAGACCCCGCTCCAAAAAAAATAATAATAATCCACGCCATGTCCCTGTCGGCCGCTGTGTCTTGGCGCCGGGAAGGCAGTTTCCAGGCTCCCCACAAATCCACGCC
>NW_007206889.1:0-772 GCF_000164805.1 Carlito syrichta | reverse complement strand
TTTGTCTTTTTATGGCTGTGTAGTATTCCATCATGCATATGTACCACATTTTTTTAATCAGTCCTCTTTGATGGGCAGCATGGTTGTTTACAGGGTTCTTGCTATTGTGAACAACGCTGCGATAAACATACGTGTGCAGGTATCTTTTTTATAGAGTGATTTGAGTTCTTCAGGGTATATTCCCAGTAGAGGGATTGTGGGGTCATATGGGAGGTTGATATTTAGAGCTTTTAGGAATCACCACATTGCTTTCCACAGAGGTTGCACTAGTTTACACTCCCACCAAACAGTGTAGAAGTGTTCCCTTTTCGCCACACCCTCTCCAGCAGCTGTTACTTTTTGAGTTGTTGATAATTGCCATTCTGACTGGAGTTAGGTGGTATCTCAGTGTGGTTTTGATTTGCATCTCCCTGATGATTAGTGAGGTTGAACATTTCTTCATGTGTTTGTTGGCTGCTCAGATGTCCTCTTTTGTGAAGTGTCTGTTCATATCTTTTGCCCATTTTATAATGGGGTTGTTTGTTTTTTTCTTTTCAGTACGTTTTAGTTCCTTGTATATCCAGGATGTTAAGCCTTTGTCAGACCTGGTGTTGGCAAATATTTTTTCCCATTCTGTAGGCTGTCTCCCTGCTCTCTTGATGGTTTCTTTGGCCTTGCAGAAGCTTGTCAGTTTAATAAGGTCCCACTTGTCTATCTTCTCTCTTATGACCTGTGGGTTTCGGGTTTTGTTCAGGAATTGGATGCCAGGTCCGATTTCCATGAGGGTATTTCG
>NW_007206888.1:0-304 GCF_000164805.1 Carlito syrichta | reverse complement strand
CTATCTTCTCTCTTATGACCTGTGGGTTTCGGGTTTTGTTCAGGAATTGGATGCCAGGTCCGATTTCCATGAGGGTATTTTCTTCCTTTTCTAAGGTTCTCAGGGTTTGAGGTTTTACATTTAGGTCTCTGATCCATTTGGAGCTAACCTTTGTGCATGGGGATAGATAGGGGTCCTGTTTCAATATTCTGCATGTGGTCAGCAAGTTTTCCCAGCACCATTTACTGAATAGGTTCTCCTCTCGCCAGTGGTAGGTGGTGGAGGCCTTGTTGAAGATGAGTTGGTTGAGAAATTGAGGTTTTGC
>NW_007206887.1:0-975 GCF_000164805.1 Carlito syrichta | reverse complement strand
CTCTTTGTGGGTTTTGGAGGGACTTTGTTGGTGTCAATGTTTATTTTTATTCCACTGTGGTCCGAGAAGGTGCATGGTAGAATTTCAGTCCTTTTAAATTTGCTTATGCTTGATTTGTGTCCAATTATGTGGTCGAGCTTAGAATATGTTCCATGCGGTGATGAGTAGAATGTGTATTCTGTGGTCTTTGGATGGAGTGTTCTGTAGGTATCAATTAAGTCCATTTGATCCAGAGTCTCATTGAAGTTCTGGATTTCTTTGCTGATTTTTTGTCCTGATCTGTCTAGGGTTGTCAGTGGGGTATTAAAGTCCCCAGTTATTATGGTGTTAGAGTCAATGTCTTTCTTTAGTTTTCCTAGAAGTTGCTTCATGAATGTTGGTGCACCTATGTTGGGTGCATATATGTTTAGGATAGATATTTCTTGTTGATGGAGTGAACCTTTTATCATTATGTAGTGTCCCTCTGTATCTTTTTGAATTTTTGATAGCTTAAATGGTATTTTGTCTGAAATTAGGTCGCGACTCCTCCTTTCTTTTGTGTTCCATTCATCTGAAAATTTATTTCCCATCCTCTTACTTTGAGTCTATGTATGTCCTTTCTAGTGAGATGGGTCTCTTGAAGGCAGTATATTGTTACCTGGTGATATTTTATCCATTTTGTCATTCTATTCTTTTCAGTGGTGCGTTTAGTCCATTCACATTCAGACTAATTATTGAAATGTGAGAGTTCGTCCCTATCGTGGAGTTCTTATTGAGTTGTTGTTCTTCCACTTGGTTTTTTCTTTTTTTTTTTTTTGTCTGTCTTTTGGTTTTGGGGTTGGTTCATGTATATTTTATTCTTTCCCCTGTACTCTTGTGAATAACGTTGTTCTTTTTTCCTTTTCTTCTGTGTTTAGTACTTTCTTAAGTGTTTCATGGAGAGATGGTTTGGTGGCGGCATAAGTTCTTAGGGATTGGATATCTGGGAAAGATTTT
>NW_007206886.1:0-332 GCF_000164805.1 Carlito syrichta | reverse complement strand
CAACCTAGGCAGGTTGTGTGATGACAGAAAGTCCTCCATTTCTGAAAGGTTTTCAAATTTGTTTCCATATAAGTGTACATAGTAGTCTCCAATGATCTTTTGTATTTTTTCAGAATCAGATGTGACTTCATCTTTTGTGTTTCTGATTGTGTTTATTTGGGCTTTTTCTCTCTTTTTCTTGGTCAGTCTAATTAGAAGACCATCAATCTTGTTTACGCTTTCGAAGAACCAGTTTTTTGCTTCATTGATTTTTTTTGTATTATCTTTTTGTCTTCTGTGTCCTGGATTTGGGCTTTTATTTTGGTGATCTGGATTCTTCTTCTGAAATTAGG
>NW_007206885.1:0-679 GCF_000164805.1 Carlito syrichta | reverse complement strand
ATGGAATTGAAATGGAATGAATTGAGTGGAATGGATTGAGAGTACTGGCATGGAATGGAATCGGGAGTAACGGATTGGAATGGAATGGAGAGTAATGAAATGGAATGGAATAGAATGGAGAGTAACGGAAAGAAATGTAATGAGATTGAAATGAATGGAATGGAATGGAATGGAATGGAAAGGAATGGAATGGGAATGGAATTGGAGTGTCACATAATGAAAAGGAATGGAATGGAATGGAATGGAGAGTAACGATATGGAATGGAATGGAATGGAATGGAGAGTAACGGAATGGAATGGAATGGAAAGGAATGGAATGGAATGGAATAGAATGGAGAGTAACGGAATGGAATGGAATGGAAAGGAATGGAATGGAAATGAATGGAATGGAATAGAATGGACAGTAACGGAATGGAATGGAACGGCATGGAAGGGAATGGAATGGAATGGAGATTAATGGAATGGAATGGAGAGTAACAGAATGGAATGGAATGGAGAGTAACGGAATTGAATGGACTGTAATGAAATTCAATGGAGAATAACGGAATGGAATGGAATGGAACCAAATGGAATGGAATGGAATAGAATGGAATGGAGAGTTATGGAATGGAAGGGAGAGTAACCGAATGGAATAGAATGGAATGGAATGGAAAGTACCGGAATGGAAAGAATTGGAGTG
>NW_007206884.1:0-494 GCF_000164805.1 Carlito syrichta | reverse complement strand
TCATTTCTTTTTTTTTGTTGTTATTGTGAATGGAATTATGTTTATTATTTGGGTTTCTGTTTGTTTATTATTGGTGTAGAGAAATGTGATTGTCTTTTGTACATTTATTTTGTATCCTGAGACTTTGCCAAAGGCCTTTATCAATGTAAGGAGGCCTTTGACATATTCTCTTGGGTTTTCAAGGTACACAATCATATCATCTGCATAGAGAGATAACTTGACTTCCTCTTTTCCTATTTGAATACCTCTGATTGCCTCCTCTTCTCTGATTGCTCTAGCCAGGACTTCCAATACTATGTTGAACAGGAGGGGAGAGGGTGGGCATCCTTGTCTAGTTCCAGTTTTCAGGGGAATTGGTTCCAATTTTTGTCCATTTAGAAGTATGCTGGCTGTGGGTTTCTCGTAGATGGCTTTTACTATTTTGAGGTATGTTCCCCGTATGCCTAGATGTTCAAGGGTTTTTATCAAGAAAGGGGTGCTGCATTTTATCAAAA
>NW_007206883.1:0-826 GCF_000164805.1 Carlito syrichta | reverse complement strand
CCCGCCTTTGGGAGGCTGAGGTGAGTGGATTGCCTTAGCCCGCGGGTTCGAGACCCGCCTGGGCAACTTGGCAATTCCTCATCTCTACAATAAATCAAAAATTAGCTGGGCGTGGTAGCGCGTGCCTGTAGTTCCAGCTACTTGGAAGACTGAGGGGAAAGGATTGCTGGAGCCCAGCAGGTCGAGGCTGCAGTGGCCGGGAGAGGCCACTGCACTCCAGTCTGGGCGACAGAGTGAGACTCCGACTCAAAAAAAACAAAACAAAACAGGGTTTTACTATGTTGCCCTGTCTGGTCTTGAAGTGAACCTCTCTCCCCAGCCTCCTGAACAGCTGGGACTAGAGAGGTATCCCACTGTGCCTGGCTGTTTAACATTTTTAACTTACCACTCACAAGGAAGTGTGATACCTGATAGGCATATTTGAGTTTTGAGGGTAGAGGTAGCATATTGAACATTTGGGAATACTGCTTAGGAAAGCACCCTGTAAGAGGCTTAGGCTGTGAAACAAGTGGCCCAGCTACTTGGAATTCCAACCCAACAGACTGTATGGCGTTAGAGGTATCTGTGTTAGAAAAAGTTGCCATGTGACGTTTATGACAAAGCCCCAACAGAATAATCTCCATGCAGACTTCTAGAAATCTGCTGCAAAGAACTATCAATTTTTTGCAAATGAGCAAAATTCCTGTCATGTTACTGGCCCCTGATAAAGATGGAATGGGAGACCATGGGAACATCAAGTGACTATGAAGCCAGATCTGCTCAGCATGAAGTCGGCCTGTAGCGGTTTATTGTGAGTTGGAGTGGTTCATTAGTACTAGGTACAAGA
>NW_007206882.1:0-791 GCF_000164805.1 Carlito syrichta | reverse complement strand
AACAAAAGTTGGTTCTTCGAAAGGATAAACAAGATCGATGGTCCCGTAGCTAGACTGACCAAGAAAAAATGAGGAAAAAAAACCAAATAAAAACAATCAGAAACACAAAAGATGAAGTCACATCTGACCCTGAAGCAATACAAAAGATCATTAGAGACTATTACGTACACTTGTATGGAAACAAACTTGAAAACCTTAAGGAAATGGAGGACTTTTTGACTTCACACAACCTACCTAGATTGGAACAAGAAGAAATCGAGACCCTAAATAAACCAATATCAATCAAGGAAATCGACTATGTAATAAGAAAACTTCCTACAAAAAAAAGCCCTGGTCCAGATGGTTTTCCAGCAGAATTCTACAAGACATTCAAGGAGGAGCTGATACCAATCCTACTGAAGGTATTCCAGGTGATTGAAAAAGATGGAACTCTCCCCAAATCATTTAACGAAGCCAACATCACATTGATACCCAAGCCAGGTAAAGATCCAACAAAGAAAGAGAACTACAGGCCAATATCTTTGATGAACATAGATGCTAAAATTCTCAACAAGATCCTAGCAAACCGGATTCAGCAATACATCTCAAAAATCATCCATCATGACCAAGTAGGCTTCATTCCTGGGATGCAAGGCTGGTTCAACATTCGTAAAACCATAAATGTAATTAAATACATCAACAGATGTAAATAAAAACCACATGATCATATCATTAGATGCAGAAAAAGCTTTTGATAAAATCCAGCACCCCTTCTTGATAAGAACCCTTGAACATCTAGGCATATGGGGAAC
>NW_007206881.1:0-754 GCF_000164805.1 Carlito syrichta | reverse complement strand
GGCGGCAGTGAGCGCAAAATCTGTTCAAACGTATCAGCCGCCTGGAAAAAAACGTGTTCCGTCAAAAACCTCTAGAGCTTTTGTCATTCTACACCCGCCCCCGCCCGCAACTGTCTTCGAGATGGAGGGAAACAATCATTTCAAATCGCATGAAGTCAACGGGTGGATACAGACGCAGTTCATCTCTTAATGGAAAGAAAGACGAAACGGGAGCCAGCGGCCATTTGGAGAAAACACCGTCTTAGAACGAGTCACTTAAAACAATACGTAATATCCCTCACATTTTGCCAACCCTACCTGTACGTCGGCGGTCAGCAAAATTTTTCCGCTCGGGGACAAACGGTACATAGCGTAGACCGCCGAAGCCACAGAGTCGCTGTCGGAAATGTACAGCTCTGTCCTCGTGGTGCGAGAGCAGCCACGGGTAACGCACGCGTGGATGAGAGTAACCGTGCCTATTAAACTCTTATTTGCAGAAACAGGACGGGAGCCGGACGGGTCCCGCGGGCGGTAGCGTTCCGACACCCGATCTCAACTTGCCCCGCCATCTACGCCTTGCCTGTTCTCACGGTCTCTCCGATCAAGGGCCCAGCCCAGTGACTACAAACGGGGGGAGAGAGCGTCTGCTCGTCAGGTTCAGTCGGGGCAGACACCGAGCGGTGGATGTCGCAAGGGCATCTGTAGAAATAGGTGAATCTTTGCCAGAGGCACGAGAATTACGCGAGCGGAACGTGACGGAAACACAAACCGTGGG
>NW_007206880.1:0-901 GCF_000164805.1 Carlito syrichta | reverse complement strand
TGTTGCCAAATAACCCCGGTAGGGGTGTGTGGCGTGGCACAGATTATTAAGGAGAAAGGTGGCTGTAATCCAAGAATGTAACCTGTTGTTCTT
Source organism: Carlito syrichta (assembly GCF_000164805.1). NCBI lineage: Eukaryota > Metazoa > Chordata > Mammalia > Primates > Tarsiidae > Carlito > Carlito syrichta. Next base: position 808 of record NW_007206880.1, on the reverse strand, counting down.
GTATAGCAGTTTCCAAAAGTTGGAGTGATCTACGCGCCTCGAAATTAAGAGTGCGCGGCGACAGGGGATTAGGATCACCCTGTAATATGTCAAAGAGGGGTTAAGTTCCCCGGTGGTTAACCTCAAATAAGGTCGTAACCAATTGACATCTCCTAGAAATTTTTGAAAATCGTTGAGAGTATGCAGATGATTAGTTTTTAATTGAACCTTCTGAGTAGTGATGGTAGCCGAATTGAGTTCAAAACCTAAGTAATAATAGGGATCTTTTAACTGTATTTTATTGGGTGCTATTTGTAGCCCAAGGGCAGTGAGCGCCTCTTGCAATTGGGCACAACAATTGAGTACCTCAGGGGTGGTTTTCCCTGCTAAGAGAATATCATCCATGTAATGAATAATATAAATGTGAGGCCATTTGTCCCGAAGGGGATCTATAGCTTGTGCTACATATTTTTGGCATAGTGTGGGACTGTTGGCCATTCCTTGTGGAAGTACCTTCCACTGGAATCTTTGCATTGGTCCTTTAAAGTTGGTTACAGGGAGGCTAAATGCAAAACGTTCTCTGTCCTGGGGGTGTAAGGGAATGGTAAAAAAGCAATCCTTAAGGTCAATAATGATTTTGGAATAGTTGGATGGGATGGCTACAGGGGAGGGGAGCCCAGGTTGTAAGGCTCCCATGGAGAACATGGTCTTATTGATTTCTCTTAAGTCTTGGAGTAGCCTCCACGCACCTGATTTTTTCTTAATGACAAATATAGGAGTGTTCCATGGTGACGTGGTAGGTTCAATATGGCCAGCATTAAGTTGTTCG
>NW_007206879.1:0-359 GCF_000164805.1 Carlito syrichta | reverse complement strand
GGTCAATAATGATTTTGGAATAGTTGGATGGGATAGCTGCAGGGGAGGGGAGCCCAGGTTATAAGGCTCCCATGGAGAACATGGTCTTATTGATTTCTCTTAAGTCTTGGAGTAACCTCCACGCACCTGACGTTTTCTTAATGACAAACATAGGAGTGTTCCATGGCGACGTGGTAGGTTCAATATGGCCAGCATTAAGTTGTTCGTGCACTAACATAGTGGCCACAGCTAGTTTAGCTTCAGGCAGTGGCCATTGGTCTTCCCAAACGGGGATATCTGTTTTCCATTTATTTTGTCCGCGTGGGGTTCAGGAAGATCAATGGCCATTAGGGTAAATTTTGATTTCCTAGCCCTTGTCG
>NW_007206878.1:0-836 GCF_000164805.1 Carlito syrichta | reverse complement strand
TTCAGCTTTGATTTCTTTGAGCAGTGTTTGTAATTCATGTAAAGTCTTTCACATCTCTGGTTAGGAAGATGCCAAGGTATTTCATATTTGTGGCTATGTGAATGGAATTGTGTTTTTTATTTGGGTTCTGTTTGTTTATTATTGGTGTAGAGAAATGCGATTGTCTTTTGCACATTTATTTTATATCCTGAGACTTTGCCAAAGGCCTTTATCAATGTAAGGAGGCTTTTGATAGATTCTCTTGGGTTTTCAAGGTACACAATCATATCATCTGCATAGAGAGATAACTTGACTTCCTCTTTTCCTATTTGAATACCTCTGATTGCCTCCTCTTCTCTGATTGCTCGAGCCAGGACTTCCAATACTATGTTGAACAGGAGGGGTGAGAGTGGTCTTCCTTGTCTAGTTCCAGTTTTCAGGGGAGTTGGTTCCAATTTTTGTCCATTTAGGAGCATGCTCGCTGTGGGTTTCTCATAGATGGTTTTTACTATTTTGAGGTATGTTCCCCGTATACCTAGATGTTCAAGGGTTTTCATCAAGAAGGGGTGCTGGATTTTATCAAAAGCTTTTTCTGCATCTAATGATATGATCTTGTGGTTTTTGTTTTGACATCTGTTGATGTATTTAATTACATTTATGGTTTTACGAATGTCGAACCAGCCTTGCATCCCAGGAATAAAGCCTACTTGGTCATGGTGGATGATTTTTGAGATGTATTGCTGAATCCGGTTTGCTAGGATCTTGTTGAGAATTTTAGCATCTATGTTCATCAAAGATATTGGCCTGTAGTTCCTTTTCTTTGTTGGATCTTTACCTGGCTTGGATATCAACGTGGA
>NW_007206877.1:0-716 GCF_000164805.1 Carlito syrichta | reverse complement strand
TTAGGTAAGATGGACATCTTCACAATGTTGATTCTTCCAATCCATGAGCATGGGATATTTTTCCACTTGTTTGTGTCATCTTTCATTTCTTTGAGCAGTGTTTTATAGTTTTCACTGTAAAGATCTTTCACGCCTTTGGTTAGGAAGATGCCAAGGTATTTCATTTTTTTGGTGGCTACTGTGAATGGAATTGTGTTTTTTATTTGGGTTTCTGTTTGTTTATTATTGGTGTAAAGAAATGCCATTGTCTTTTGCACATTTATTTTGTATCCTGAGACTTTGCCAAAGGTCTTTATCAGTGTAAGGAGGTTTTTGACAGATTCTCTTGGGTTTTCAAGGTACACAATCATATCATCTGCAAAGAGAGATAACTTGACTTCCTCTTTTCCTATTTGGATACCCTGATTGCCTTCTCTTCTCTGATTGCTCGAGCCAGGACATCCAGTACTATGTTGAACAGGAGGGGTGAGAGTAGGCATCCTTGTCTTGTTCCAGTTTTCAGGGAAAATGGTTCCAATTTTTGTCTGTTTAGGAGTATGCTGGCTGTGGGTTTCTTGTAGATGGTTTTTACTATTTTGAGGTATGTTCACTGTATGCCTACCTGTTCGAGGGTTTTTATCAAGAAGGGGTGCTGGATTTTATCAAAAGCTTTTTCTGCATCTAATGATATAATCATGTGGTTTTTGTTTTGACATCTGTTGATGTATTTAATTACA
>NW_007206876.1:50686-51955 GCF_000164805.1 Carlito syrichta | reverse complement strand
TTCGCAGCCATAAAAAAGAACAAAATCATGAATTTCGCTGCAACCTGGATGGAACTAGAGTCTATTATACTGAGTGACCTCTCACAGAAACAAAGATCCGAATATCACATGTTCTCACTCATAAAATGGACCTTGAACATCCAATGCAATACTATAAGAAAATGACTGACGGTACTGGGAAACTATGGGGGGGGAGGGGAATGGGATTAACAGTAGCAAATATCTGTCGGGGGATGGGAAAACACCTCTTATCAACAGGGTGCCTGAATGAAACGTAATTGTACACCTAACCCTTAACTGTACCCCACAAAACCATAATAAAAAATACTTATTAATGAAAAAAAATGTGGTACATGTACATTATGGAATATTACATAACCATGAAGAATGGCAAAATTATGGTCTTCTCAGCAACTTGGATGGATTTAGAGTCTATCATACTTAGTGATCTGTCACAGAAACAAAGAACTGAGTACCACATGTTTTCACTCATAAGTGGACCCTGAATATTTATCATAATACTGCATGAAAGAGATTGGCAGTAATGGGACACTGCTGGGGTGGGGGGCAGAGGGAGAAACAAAACATTAGTAAGGGTACGTGATCCCAAACCAAGTGAAGTGAGGACCAATGGGAGGCCCAAACTTCACCTGTACAATGACCACTTATATATCTGAATAGTACCCCACATCTCTAAAATTAAAAAAAATTAATTAAAGCTTAGCTCATTTTCAAGTTAATACTATTACAAAACCACCATATTTATTGTTTATTAAAATATAGATAAGCAAAAATAAAAATGAAAACCCATTATTACTACCACCTGGAGTTTGCCACTGTGCATACTAGATCTTTTTCTATACTTAATTTAAATGGAGACTCTTTGATCTTCTTATTGGACAGTGATGGTGTTTCACTTCCATATTTAAAGCAGTTTATTTGGGTTTTTTTTTTTTTTTCCTATTTAAATATATGACTTCACTCTAAGCCAGGGATTGGCACTAGCAGGATACTGCCAGGGTGGGGTTGGGGACACAACATCAGTAAGGGTACCTGATCTCAAACTAGACAAAGTGAGGACCAAAGGGAGGCCCAAACTTTACCTGCACAATGTCCACTTTTATAACTAATCCTGAATTGTACTTCACATCTTTAAAATAAAATATAAAAATAATAATAATAAATATCTGATTTTATGTCAATCACACACTGACAAGTTTTAACACAAATTATAGCCCTTGTCTGAGTCAATAAATTCTTTAGGAGTGG
>NW_007206876.1:1088-49476 GCF_000164805.1 Carlito syrichta | reverse complement strand
TTTTGCCTTCACACATTTTAGGCCTTCCCCCTAAAGCATGACTTTTAGAATTTCCTTTAGTGGTAGCCTATTAGAGCAAATTCTCCAGGTTTATGTATATCTTCATTCTTAAATTATGTTTTCATTATGTATAAAAATCTATGTGAGAGTTATTCTCTCTCAACACATTGAAGATATGGCATCATTACCTTCATGCTTTCATTGTTGATGCTGAAGAGGTTGCTGTCAGTCTAATGTTTGCTTCATTGAAGATAATAAAATTATTTTCCCTCTAAAAAATAAAAAATAAAAAAATAAAAAAATTTATTGTAGAGACAGGGTCTCACCAAGTTGCCCAGGCTGGTCTTGAACCCCAGGACTCGGGCAATCCTTTTGCCTCGGCCTCCCGAAGTGCTGGAATTACAGGCTTGAGCCACCATGTCGGGCCAGAAAATCCTCTTTCAATTGCCTAATTTTCTCAGGAAATAGGAGAGGAGGTCATGTGCTGAGGAGCTGGAGGTTTGAGAAGAGAAGAGAATCAAACAGTTGTCAAAAGAGTGGGAGAATAAATGCAAACAGAGTACAAAGCCGGGCAGCATCAAAGGCCTGGTTGAGATTAGTGATCATGGTGCTAGATTATGTATTTCATGATGGGATTGAATAAAGGTAACTTTCTTTCTAATGAGTTTATATTGACATTGAAGAGGTCGTGTAAATTTTAATTCATGAATTTTTGTTTGTTTTTTGAGTCAGGGTCTCAGTCTATCAACTGGATGGAGTGCAGTGGCACAATCATGGTTCATCACAGCCTCAACCTCCTAGGCTTAGGCAATCCTTCTGCCTCAGTCTCCTGAGTAGCGGGGACTACAGGCATGTGCCACCATGCCCAGCTAATTTTTAAATTTTTTTGTGGAGACATGGTTTCGCTATGTTGATTAGCCTGATCTTGATCCTGGGTTCAAACAATCCTCCCACAATGTTGGGATTACAGACGGGAGTCACTACACCTGGCTTGATTTCCTTTTTAAAGAAACAACTTTTTGAGGTATATTTTATGTATCATAAGATTTAAGTCTACAATTTAATGATTTTTGTAACTTTACCAAGTGGTGCAACCATCACATTCAGTCAGTTATTGCTCTGGTAAGTTCGCTCATGCCCTTTACAGCGAATCCCTGTTCCTACCCCAGCCCCAGGTAACCTTGATCTACTTTCTGTCTATACAAACTTTATAAGCTTGCCTTTTCTGAATCTTGCATGTAAATGAGGAAATTGGTTTTTAAAAAGTATATATACCTACTTATCTCTTGGAAAGTCTTTGCATATATACTGTTCTATAACATTCCTTTGCTCAAGGGATAGGACAACTGTCTCAGGCATATGGTGTTTTTTGGAAGAATATCTATATAGCCACATATCTATATCTGTATCTATATCTGTATGTATATCTATGTCTATATCTACTTATATATACACACACATATGTATATATAATAGTCAACATACACTCTTCTTACTTTGATGGAAGGTCCTAGTTACTGTGTCTAAGGCCTAGAGGAGTCCCAGTGACAGGAGTAGCTCTCAAGACTAGGCAGGTCCTTGGGTGTCTGGGAAGGTACTGCTCTCTCTGACCCTTAAGTCAGGCCATCCTTTGCTTTCTCCTCTTCCCAGGACACACCCATGAGATCTTCCTGCCCTCTTTCCTGATTCACTTCATTGAGTCATCAAAGCCCCCAAAACCAGGCTGGAGTTTCCTATTGGAAGATAATAAATCACATTCTGTCTACCATGCAAGGCCTCTTTCACATATACTTATTACTGCCGTGCACAGTGACCGCCTCTGAATCTCTATGGAAGGTATACATCAGCTCCCATGACTCCTGTTCCTTTACTTGTATTTTCTGTTAACACACAAGACTATCCATTCAGTTGTCTGAGCCAGAAACCTCAATTATTCAACAGTCTTCTCACTTCTTCCACATCCATTGTCACCAAGCCTTGCTAATTTAATATTTCTTAGTTGATCTTCTGATCCCATCGTCACTGTGTTTTGTGGGAGTGGTCATCTGTCTTGTCTACGATGCAGCTGTAGCTTCTGTTCTGCTCTTACTTCCACGCCAAGCTGGAGTGATCTTTTCAAGGTGAAAAGCTGACCAAGTCCATCTCATTGTAAAGATTAAAAAATGGCTCTCCTTTGATTTTGATGATAAAGTATACATTTCCTGGCTTCTCACACTGAGATTTTGCTGATTTATCCCTAACCCATCTTCCTAGCTTCCGTTTTCTTTTGCCCTCATGAGCTCCTCTTACTATATAGAACAATTTTCTTGCATTTCATGCTTGTATGAGTACCTCCTCATCACCTGCATTGTTCTTACTTTTCCCTCATACTCAGCAAAGGCATCACCTTCTCTATAAATAATCACTTCCACAGTGAAGTCTTGTTAATACACCTAAGTGGTTTCATGTGTCTGTCTCTCCAACACAACTCTAAGTGTCTCCCCTAATCCTCTTTCCACCTCCACTAGGCTGATAGTACCTTAAAAGCAGAGTCAATATTTGATACCTCTCCAGAGTCAAGTTTGCATATGATAGACAGTCATTTGTTGTTTAGACTTTCTTGGTCTGTTAAAACAAAATCACATCTCTATCTTAATATCTGCTCTCTGTTGATGCCTTGAGCCTCTTATGAGATCACGAGGATTGTGCACTGGGACTCAGGAAGTCAAACCTGTGATTCGGTTCTTTGTTAAAATCAGACTCTTTCTCAGTCCCGTTTTTATATACCAACAAGAAACAAGCAGAGAACCAAATGAAAAGCACAATCCCATTTGCAATAGCCACACAAAAAAATAAATACCTTGGCATCTTCCTAACCAGAGATGTGAAAGACCTTTGCAACGAAAAATGCAAAACACTGCCCAAAGAAATCAAAGAAGATATAAACAAATGGAAAAATGTTCCATGCTCATGAAATGGAAGAATCAATGATGTTAAGATGTCCATCCTACCCAAGACAATCTATAGATTCAACGCAATACCCACTAAATTACTCACATTATTCTTCTCAGACCTGGAAACAGCAATACAGATATTCATATGGAAACATAAATGACTATTAATAGCCAAAACAATCCTCAGCAAAAGAAACAAAGCAGGAGGTATCACACTCCCAGACTTTAAACTTTATTATAAGGCTACAATAATCAAAATAGCTTGGTATTGGTACAAGAACAGGAATATAGACCAATGGAATAGGGTAAAGATTCTGGAAGCAAAACTCAATTTCTCAACCAACTCATCTTCAACAAAACCTTCACCAACAACCACTGGGGAGAAGAGGACTGATTCAGTAAATGGTGCTGACAAAACTGGCTGACCACAGGCAGAAGATTGAAATAGGACCACTACTTATCACCATACACAAAAATACACTCTGACTGGACAAAGACCTAAACATAAAACCTCAAACTATAAGAACCTTAGAAAACGCGGGAGATACTCTTATGAAAATTGGAATAGGCAATCAATTTCTTATCAAAATCCCAAATGCTCATGGCATAAGAGATAAGATTGACAAGTGGGACCTCATCAAACTGAAAATCTTCTGCAAAGCAAAAGAAACCATTAAGAGAGTGGGGAGACAGACCACAGACTGGGAAAAAATATTTGCCAACGGTATATCTAACAAAGGCCTAATATCCAGGATTTACAAGAAACTCAAATGTGCCAAAAGGGGGAAAAAACCCTTATTAAAAAATGAGCAGCCGGGCTCGGTGGCTCAGCCTGTAATCCCAGCGCTTTGGGAGGCTGAGGTGAGTGGATTGCCTGAGCCCGCAGGTTCGTGACCCGCCTGGGCAACTTGGCGAGACCTCATCTCTACAATAAGTCAAAAATTAGCACCTGTAGTTCCAGCTACTTGGAAGGCTGAGGCGGAAGGATCGCCGGAGCCCAGCAGGTCAAGGCTGCGATGACCAGGAGCAGCCACTGCACTCCAGTCTGGGTGACAGAGTGAGACTCCAACGCAAAAAAAAAAAAAAAATGGGCAAAAGATATGAATAGACACTTCTCAAAAGAAGACATATGAGCAGCCAACAGATACATGAAAAAATGCTCAACTTCACTAATCATCAAATAAATGAAAATCAAATCCACACTGAGATACCACCTAACTCCAGTCAGGATGGCCGTCATTAGGACCTCAAAAAACAATAGATGCTGGAGAGGAAGTGGAGAAAAGGCAACGCTTCTACACTGTAAGTGGGAGTGTAAACTAGTACAACCTCTGTGGAAGACAGTGTGGTGATTTCTAAAACATCTAATATTGACCTTCCATACTACCCAGCAATCTTTCTTCTGGGGATATACCAGAGGAACTCAAATCATTCTACAAAAAAGATACCTTTGCACGCATGTTTGTTGTAGCACTATTCTCAATAGCAAAAACATGGAGCCAACCATGCTGCCCATTGAAAGCGGATGGATAAAAAAAATGTGGTACACAATAGAATATTATGCAACCACAAAGAAGGACAAAATTATTGACTTTGCAGCAACTTGGATGGATTCAGAGTCTATCATACTCAATGATATATCACAGAAACAAAGAAATGAGTACCACATATTCTCACTCATGAGTGAACCCTGAACATTTATCATAATACTACATGAAAGATTGGCAATAGTGGATCACTGCCAGGGAAGAGAGGGTGGAGCACACAACATTAATAAGGACACCTAATCCAAAACCAGGCGAAGTGAGTACCAATGGGAGGCCCATACTTCACCTGTAATGATGACCACTTTTGTACCTTACCCTGAATTGTACCTTACATCTTAAAAAAAAAAAATCAGGCTCTTTCTTCCTAAGAAGAGTTCCAGAGCAGTTGTTTCTATTATTAATGTATCCGGTTTTTGGAGTGTACTATGTATCAAACTAAGGCTCATTAGGTATTTTCATCTTTATACAAATCCACAGAGGTGGGTGGTACTATCTCCATTTTCACACACAAGGAAACTAGTCATGGAGAAGTTAAATGACCTGACCAACCAATATAATCATTATTAATTGACATTGAGATTTGTCTTCAAGTCCCATGCTCTTATCTTCAAAGTCACAATATTTTATGTATTCAGTTATGAAACTTGTAAAATATTGTAAACTAAAACACAAGTAATTTTTCAACCTGACCCAACATGCCTATTGAAGTTGGAGATGTCTAGGTGCAGGCTGAAGATGGAAAACCAAGTTATCACAGAGCCTCCTGCCTGCTCTTGCCTTCAGGTGGGCCTTCCCAGTCTCAGCCTGGGCTGCTCTGAGCAGGTTTTCTTGGCTATCATTTCCTGGTCCCCATTCCAATGTCCTTGGTATAGGATATATGTCCTGTATTAAATATTACAGGGCTAAAACTTGTTAGAAAGATACAAGCTTCTATTGTCTTTTGGAGTCAGGCTTAAATGTATGGAAACAATCTCTTGACACCAGGTAGTTTCTTTCCAAAGTATGCCTACTTTTTATCTGGCTTTCAATTGTAAGTCCACATATGCTTTTTGAGTGAAAAAGTGAGTGTATCCTTGAGAAGGTTACTGACATTAAAATATAGTCTTGCAAGTATTTGTTTGACTTTTTTATTTTTAAAATTCAGAACAAATAGTAATATGATTCAGCTCTTGAAGGTATAAACCAGTGTTCCTACATCAGAAAAGAAACAGTGTTCTACATCTTCAGGCAGAGAAATCCTAGGAATATCACATAAAAGTATATATTATACACACATAAATTACACACATAATATATACATATATTATGTATATGCATATTATGTATATACATATATTATGCATATGTAAATGTATAAATAATTTCAATAACTGTAAATTGCTATTTCAATGCTTGGAATATAACTTCATTAATTTTGTCATTTTGTTTATAGCAGCTCTCATCACTTTTGCTATATTTAGCAGTTTTATTTTTCTTAAAATTCCTTTCCTTTCCATGGCTTCTAATGAGGCATTTTTTTTTTTGCTTCTATTCTCTTCCTTCCCCCATTTTACGTTAAAGAGAAAAGCAGACAGTTTTCTCTACTACCACTTAACACTTTTAACACTTCTCTGACCAAATGTGTGGTTTTACTGACTCTCATACCAACAAATTATCCTACTCTTTCGATATCAATTGGGAGTCATATAATTCAATTATGATACTAACTACTTGGAGTTAGTGCAGACCCTGCAGATTAAGGGTTCAATCCTAAAAGGTTGTCCCCCCACTTCAGATGCCAATTGCAAGTAGTGGGTCCCCAGGTCACCCATACTTCTGTCTGCCTTGGCTAAAAATTGTGAGTTCCCAGGACTCCCTCCTCAGAACTGATCACTAGCTTTAATGGCTCATAGAACTCAGGGAAACACTTTTGCCAGTTTATTATTAAGGATGTGATAAAGGACACAGATGAACAGCCAGATGAAGAGGTATATAGAGCGAGATCTAGAATGGGCCTGAACACAGGACCTCTGGCCTCCTGGAGTTGGGGTGTACCACCTTCTTGGCACATGGATGTGTTCTCCAGCTCGGAAGTCTCTGATCTCCACCTTTTCGAAATTTTATGGAGGTTTCATCACATAGGCATGGTTGATTATTAACTCAGTCTCCATCTTCTCTCCCCTCCCTCTAGGAGGGGGTTGGGTTGATACTTCCAAGCATCTCATCATAAGCTGGTCTTCCTGGGGACCAGCCCTCATTAAGGAGCCCAGCAAGAGTTGCCTCCTTAGAAGAAAAGATGCCCTGTCACAAAAAATATTCCAAGGGATTTAGGACTTCTGTGTCAGGAACCAGGGTCAGAGACCAAATATTAGGAAAAAAGATGCTCCTAACATCTTTATGGCTTAGGAAATTGCAAAGGTTTTAGGAGCTATGACCTGGAGCTGAGAGAGAAGATCATAATATATATTTCTTATAATATCACAATTTATAGTTTTACTTTTGTGTCTCTGAATATATAATCAGCTGGGAACTAATATAAGTATATAATTTCATATGTGTATATAAATGTATTTACATGCTATATATTATTTGTAACTTGTTTTTTCATGTTAAAATGTCTCAGAGAACTTTTCGAATCAGCACAAAGTATATTTGTCTCAATTGACACCAATTTTGCACTTTTTGAGCCAAGCAACACATGAGAATATAGGGAGACTAGCAACCATGTTTTATTCCTGCAATAAACCTGGCACTGATGCTCTACTTGTGCAAACAATATCATAAGGGATCCTGCCTTTTGAGTGGCCTGGACTCTGTGACCAGTAGAACTTCGTTCTTCATAGTTTAGGGATTAGAAAGTGAAATAAGAAGAGGGCACAGAAACCCAGGTCATGCTGACACAGTGGCAGTAGGTTCTAGAGAGTCAATTCTCAACCTTTCTTCCTTCAAGGAAAACTTGAAATAATATCTCAAGGAATTTCTGTATAAACACTATTATGTCTAAAACTGTGATTAATTACTACAACACTAAGTTATGGGTGCATTAACCGAGGATTAATTGTTGGCATCCTTTTGAATAGGGAATTCTATTTTTCTGTGGAGCTGATTATTATGGCCAATTTATTAATCTATTCTTTTCATGTGATTTTTCCCTCCTGACAAAGGATAGCCCCTCTACTGAAAGTCAGTAGTGTTGGTGAAGAGATTCCAGTTTTTCCTTTTAAAAAATCCTGCTTGATTTTCAAAAAAGTCTTCTGCAAGCAGGCCTCAAAGTTTTATCATGCATTCATACTATAAGACACACTAATGAGGTATGGGACATGGTATATTATATATGCAAGAGTAGTCATTTCTTCCATTTAAAGCTAACAAGATTTTTTTTAGCCATCTGTCTAGAACAGAATCAGGTAGCTAAAGGATAGGCAACTTTTCTTGAAATTAATCTCTTTCTTTCCTTTTTAAAAATTTCAAAAACTCTTAAGGTGAACATAATACATTTCCCTTAAGTACTGACTTAAACCAAAAAGGAATTTAATTTTTGAAAGGTCAGCTTGGTAGATTTATTTAAATATGGGTTATACATTTATTTTAATTAGTGTTATTTACTAAATGAAAAATCTTGCCAGTATTGAATAGTAAAGCAATTAATCACAAGCCAAAGTAATATGAACAAGAATATACCCTAAGACATTATTTTATTAAAACTTTGAAAAAATATTTTTTTCTCTGAGTGGTATGATCAGACTCAAATAAAGGTCTAGCAGACAGAAAATTATTAGATACATGCATTAATTTCTTGATCTGTTTTATAGACCTATATGTGCATACAAAGCATTCTTTTTGAAGCTAAAAATATAGAGTGAAATTCAGGGCTTTTATCTAAAAATCGTGTTTACTTTTTACTGCAAAATACATACTGAATTCTGGGTTAAACTTGTGATAAGCACACATGGACATCATTTTCACCTGAAATGAGACAATATCTGTCCCAGTTCTTTCTGCCTTTTTTTGTCTTTTTAAAATTTTATTTATTTATTTTATTTTAAAGATGTGGGGTACAATTCAGGGTTAGGTAGATCAGTGGACACTGTACAGGTAAAGTTTGGGCCTGCCTTTGGTTCCCACTTTGCCTGGTTTGAGATCAGGTACTCTTATTAATGTTATGTCCTCCCCTCTCCCTTGGCTGTTTTCAGATACTGCCAATCCCTTTCTTATAGTATTATAGTAAATGTTCAGGATTTGCTTATGAGTGAGAACATGTGGTACTCAGTTCTTTGCTTCTGTGATAAATCACTGAGTATTATAGACTCTAAATCCATCCAAGTTGCTGCAGAGTCCATAATTTTGTTCTTCTTTATAGCTGCATAATATTCCATCATGTATACGTACCACACTTTAAAAATTCAGCCTAGTTTTGATGGGCAGCACAGTTGGTGGAACCCAGTTTTTGATGGTTGTTAGATAAGAGAAAGTTCACTCACGCATGTAAGAAATTGAAAACTTCAGCTGGAGGGTCATTGCTTTCTTATGAGTAATAGGATACTCTTTCACAGAAATCCAAAATTTTCTAGGGCAGATCAGTGAAACTCATGTGACTTACTTCAATTTTTCTCTCAAAGTCAAGTTCTCAGGATGAGCAGAATATCTACATTCAGAGATGGGATCTTTAGTCCATCATATGCTTATGTGGTAGAAAAAATATTGTCAAATTCTGTTCTGCAGTTTTCTTGGTGATTTTCAGTAAGACTTGACACTCGATGTACAGTAAAAAATTTAAGCTTGTCCAAAAAAAGATCTGTCCTTTGCCCTCAGCTTCTGGGAGGTGATTTCTAATCCCTTGGAATGTTCTGCCTTGGTAGAAATGTCTTTGTTTGTTTTGGCCCAGCCAGATAGTAACATCGTGATTTATGGTGGTGACTTTCAGCCACACCAACAATGCAATTTGGGATGGCAGCTTTGCCTCACACAATATCAGGTGACCTCCTGAGGGACTGGAAACTGACATCAGCCACTGGACAGTCAACCAAACTTACATGATGGGGTCCCAATAAAGGTCCTAGATATCAAAGATTGGGTAAGTCTCCTTGATTGCCAGTACTCTGTGTGTATTGTCTTGTATCTATGCCAGGAAATTAATGACATACTGACTCCATAGGGATAACACAATGAAAAGCTTAATATTTGGTAATTTTCTTGGATTCTGCCTTGTGTCTCTGCCCTTGGCTGATTTTAATTTGTGGTCTCCTTTGCCTGTAATAAACTGTAATTGTGGACATAATAGCTTTAAGTGAGTTATTTGAGTCCTTCTAAGGAATGATTGAGGCTGAGGGTGGTTTTTGGGATCTCCATACTTGCAATTGGTGTCAGAAGTGAGAAGACTTATAAACTTTTCCTACTTCATAGTTGGGTAACTTTTGTAATTGACATCTGGAGTGGGATTTGATAGATCAACCCCAACTCAGAAAAAGGATGAAAGGGCAGGTACTGAAAAACTTTATCTGGTCATCCATGGTGTGGATCTGTATCTGTAGTTACTTGAGGTAAAAGTTACTAATGGAATTTGGAAGTGGTATACACTACTTTCAAGGAGTAGGATTATTTGATATGCAGGGAAAGGCAACATAGCATTCAATATGCCAGATATGCAACCCTTAGATTATTATTATGTGTGATAACTAAAATGAAAGTGAAAGAGAGTGTTGGAGTGAATCCTGATGCTGGGTCAAACTCAGATTTCAGCCAGTCTAGCCTATGGCCACTAGCCTCAGGGTTACGACTGAAGGGACAAATTATGATGGGGCAACAGACAGCATGTCTACAACCTTTGGTCACCAGGAAGGTTGTCCATATTGGGAAAGGATAAAACCAACAGACTACTGAAACCAGGGGGACATTGTGAAACAGTTGTCTCATTTGTGGATCATTATCATCAGCTTCCTGTAAAGCCTTTACTGAAGTCAGTGAAAGAATTTAGGAGTAGCATCCTTGGTTTTAAATACAGCAGAATGAAAGAACATTTTTGGGTTGATGTTCTTTCATGCTGTAGTATTCATAGCTCACTATTCAATGACTGTAGGTAGCCATGCATGTTCATGACACACAGCAGGTTATTCTCTAGGGACAGTTACCCAAGTGGACTAGATAAAAGCCACTGTAAAGTTTGTTTATCTGAGAAGGGGCAGTGTTATCTTCTTATTTATACCAAGCAGAACTTTCCAGATAAAGAGGTTGATATGCCTCGAATGCAAGTCATGTTGGATTGCTTTTATGATGATTTTAGTATTTATCTACTGAATATACCATTTAACCAGGTCATAGAAAATAATGTGATTAAGAAGACCCTTTCTGCATGGGCACCCTGTGTAATACCACTATTCCAAAATTGAGCAATGGTATGAGATGCCTTATCAGATTCGTTATTTTAGCTTGCCCTTAGGAGTCTTATATATGCCAAGAAAATTAGAGTGATGCCCAAGAAAGTGAGAAAAGACAAGGGGAAGAGTCAAGGGATGTGTCCCACAGAGTGGAAACAATAAATGATTGTTAAGAAATCGGGTGAATAAGTCTGACATTAATGAGGTTGGAAGACAGGTCTTTTAAAAAAATTATTTGTTTGTAGAGATAGTCTCACTGTGTTGTTTAGGCTGGTCTTGAACTCCTGGCCACAAACAATTCTCCTGCCTTGGCCTCCCAAAGTGCTGGGATTATAATTGTGAGCCACTGCATCCAGTCATGAGACGAAGATCTTAATGCAACATTGTTAGAAGTTGGGTAATTGGAAGTTGAGGGAAACTGCTAGGGGAGGGAGGGACATACTTCATTAACAGGGGTACCTGCATGATCAGTGTTTGTATACCTGACCCTGAATTGTATCCCACATCTTTACAATAAAAAAAAAGAAGTTGGGTAGACCAATGGGAAGTCCTGCTGGCCTCCCTATGTTTAATGGCCTTAAACGACTCTGCCATATATACCCTTGTTTTGAGGAATAAAAAGAAGTTAGAGGGCAAAGATGACAATGAGAATCCTGAACTTGACATGGAGCTTTGATGCACTGTAACTCTAAAACTTGTTGGTGAAGTCCTAAATGGGAGTGTGATAGGATTGAGAGGATACAGACATGCAATGGTTCATGGGATTAAGGTGAAAGTTTGGGTAAGAACTGAAACATTGGGAGGGACTTCACGTGTCTCTTTTATCTGAATGTATTATTGGAGTGGGTATTACTCTGACTATGGAACACGTCCCCTACCTAGTATTATAGCATAGAAAGCATCTGTCTGCCCTCAAAGAAGTCTGCCAGCCTGATGGGACATATTAAATGCAAACAACTAGAACTCTAAAGCCCTCATAGATTGTTAGTTTGAAACATTACAGGATATCTGGGGGCACAAAAAGAAATCAACGACATGTTAGAAGATAAATTGTTAGTACCAATGAATTCTTTGTACAAAGCCCTGTATGGCTTGTGAAAAATGGTGATGGCTTCTGTAGATTAAGAGTGGAGTATTGAAGTTGGAATAAAAGAGCGTCATCCATAGCATCAATACTTCTGATATAGTTTCAACAGCACAAAAGGTTCAGTTGGCTGAAGAGACTGGTATTCAGTGATTGATCTTGCAAGTGCTTTTTTGGTCTCAGTATGAAACAGAAAAAAATTGTAGTTTGCCTTCATGTGGGAATGATTCCAATTTACATTTATTGTATTGCTACAGGGCTATTTGAATTCACCATCTACTGTCATAATTTGGAGAGAGGAGATTTGGATTGATACAGGTTCTGAGTGTAATAGTACACTAAATTTATGATATCATGATAATATCTGAAACTGAAGACCAAGTGAAGACTGACCTTAATGCAGGGGTGGCACATATGACCAACAAAATATGGTTGATAAATCTAGTGAATATCCAAGGGCCTGCCCAGTCAGTGAAATTCCTAGGAATAATCTGAGTAGGAGCCACCCATGACATTACACAGGTAACTAAAAACTGCTGTTAATATCTATCCCTAAACCTAAACAAGTCCATTTGCTTGATCTATTTAGATTTTGAAAGATGCATATTCCACATTGGTGATATTGCTAGCTCTAATCCATAAAACTACCCCAAAAGAAAGCCATATTTAAATGGGGGTCCAAACAAAATCATGCCATGTCAGAGTTGCAAAAGGTACTTTCTCTCTTGATGCTTTTGGGCCCGTATGTTCCATACTCATATGGTTTTGGAAGTGTGTATAACACATACTACATAGACTTGAAGTTGTTGCAAAAGCTTGTGAGTGCCACCCAGAGGTGACCAATGGAATTTTGTACCAGAACATTGCTGGGCGGCATGGGAAGATACATGCCAGTGGAGAAGCAACAATTAGCTTACTATTGGGCATTAAGGGAGACTGCCTCTATGACTGAAGAACATAAAATACTCCTGAAACCTGAAATGCCCATAATGTCTTGGGGAAATACCCTAATAAGGAAACTGGTGCCCAGAAGGGTTCCATAATAAAATGGAAATGACTTATACAGAAACATATTACTGAGGGAATGCAGAGGTACTCACTGTATCTACAAGCAGGTAGCTCTTTCCCTCTAGGACTGACTTTGGAACCACCTGAGGAATTCCTGGATCCTGTTGCCACCTGGACAGCATCATGTTAACTGATCTGTATTAACCAACAAAGAACTGCTTGGTTTATGGATGGCAGTTCCAAGGTGGGTGGATAGCATCCTGTTTAAAAGACCACCACTCAGATCAGCTGACTGATAAACTCTGATAGAAGAAGGTAACAAATCAACTCAGTGGGCTGCATGCTGTTTTCCTTTCAGTGATGGAAGAATTGAACAATCATAAAAGCCTTTAGGTTTGGGATTTTGCTGACTCATGAGCAGTGGCCAACAGCCTGGCTATATAGTCAGGTAGATGGGCAATGGAAAACTGTTGGGAGTCAGCCTTGGAGGTCCACATGATTGACAGGGTCCCGGTGGTGCCCACATAGGGCATGACCTTGTAAAAGCCACTATGGAAATTTAAGGGGTACATTAAAGTAGGGAATGCTAATGCCCATCAGAAGAGCTTCTTTCTGTCAGAAGGAAATCTGAGTCCCCGAAAGGAGTGGACATGGGGCTATTTCAGCAATGTAGGGATGGGCTAAATCTAGACCTATTCTTGCAGAAAATGCCAATAAAAACTATTTTGTCTGCCAATAAGACAGAAACTGCAGAAGGCTATGGAACAGATTTCCTGGGGAGAAGGCCCTCACGTAGTTGACAAGTTGATTACAATTCTTCAATTTTTTTTCATTTTTTTGCTACACTCTGTCAACTTTATTTTTCCCTGCTTGCTGTAGTTATCCCAGTGCTGGAGCTGTGACAGAAGGTACAGGAGGCGGGGATGATCTCTAAGCAAGAAACTGTAGCTATACTTTGAAACTTTTAGGTCAGAATTCCTAAGATCTTGGTGGAGTGGATTGGATTGTGCCTTCATTCTACCTGGAAAAATTGGAGTTGACAATGAATGTACAAATATTGCCTAGTAACAATGATATTCTACTAGTTCTGCACCTATGTAGCCCTACCCTATGCCAGCAAGCGTGAACTGAAGGGGAGACACCTGCTAGACAATCTTGCTGCTGGACAGTTGCTGAACCTCATGTCTCTTCAAAGAGGAAAAAGATTGGGTAAAATGATCATTGGAAAGAGGGAGGGAATAGCAGCTGAGGCCAAATGAATCACATCATGAGGAAAACTCAGTGTTATATCTGTACCTCAAGACAGCCTCAAAGCAAGAGATGATATTGTCTTTCTTAGCTCAATCACACCAGATGCCTGAAAAGGAGAGGCTGTGTGTTGCTAAGACCACTGCTGCTTTTGGAAACCTGAGTGGCATTGCTCTGGGAGATATTTTGGTCATATGAAATGATGGTAATCTGGACCAATTGTTAATGACTGAGTGAAACTCTTGCAATGTGCCAGGATCTGTTGACTCTTATTTTCCAGGTTTCATTTCCTACCATTCTGCAAAATAGTATGACACTGACATTGCTAGGATGATTGTAATATTGATATTGATGGCCAATGTCTTGGGAAATAGAGTTAAAGTCTCTTTAGGATGTGAAGCTGTTGGAAAATGACTGGCTTGAGGAAGAACTGCAGTTATTTAATCATAAGCTAACTTTTTTTTTTTTTTTGCTAAATAGTTCTGTACAAGATACAAATATAAGAAAAGTGGTAGCATCAAGAGAGGACGTTTGTGCCCCACATCTTTAAAATTTCAAAAAGTTGACACCCCCCGGATCTTTGCATATATATAAAAAAGAGAGGAATATGGTCAACTGAAACTTTGTTTTCTTTGATCAACATTTCCCTATTTCCCCCAACCCTCAGCCCTGAAAACCACCATTCTACTATTTGTTTCTATGGGTTCAGCTTGTACAGATTCCACATCTAAGATATATAAGTGGACCGGGTATGGTGGCTCTTGCCTGTAATTCCAGTACTTTGGGAGGCAGAGATGAGAAGATTGCCTGAGCCCAGGGGTTCCTGAGACCAGCCTGGACAACTTGGCGAGACCTCGTCTCTACAATAAATCAAAAAATTAGCCAGGCACTGTGGCATGTGCCTGCAGTTCCAGCTACTTGGAAGAGTGAGGCAGAAAGATTGCCTGAGTCTAGCAGGTTGAGGCTGCAGTGGCCATGAGTGTACCACTGCACTCCAGCCTGGGCAACAGAGTGAGACTCCAACTAAAAAAAAATGATATATAAGTGAGATCATACAATATTTGTATTTTCTGTGTGTGACTTATTTCGACTAGCATAATGTCCTCCTGGTTCTTCCATGTTGTTACAAATGGCAGGACTTCCTTTTTTTTCATGACTGTAAAACATTTCATTACACACACACACACACACACACACACACACACACACACACACACCACAGTTTATTTATTTATCCATTGATGGACACTTGGGCAACTTTCATGTCTTGGCAATTGTGAAAAATGCTGCAATGAACATGAGAGTGCAGATATCTCATTGAGTTACTGATTTCCTTTCCACTGGATATATTCCCAGAATTGGGCTTGCCAGATCATATAGTTGTTCTATTTTTAATTTTTTGAGAAAATTGCATGCTGTTTTCCATAATGGTTATGTCAATTTACATTCCCACTGACAAGGATACCCTTTTCTCCACAGCCTTACCAACTCACATCTTTTGTCTTTTTTGATAATAACCTTCTTGTGTGAGGTGACATCTTATTGTGATTTTGATTTGTGTTCCTTGATGATTAGAGATGTCAAGCACCTTTTCATGGAGCTATTGGCCATATGTATATCTTTTTTGGAGAAATGTCTTAGCTTAATTTTTTTTCTTTTTGGAGACAGTGTCTTGCTCTGTCACCCAGGCTGGAGTGCACTGGTGTGATCACAGCTAATCTTGAATTCCTGGGCTCAAGTGATTCTCCTGCCTCAGTCTCCTGAGTAGCTGGGACTATATAGGTGTGCAACACTATGCCCAGTTATATTTTGGTAGAGACAAGGTCTTGCTATGCTGCCCAGGCTGGTCTCAAACTTCTGGCCTCAAGCATTCTCCCACCTCAGCCTCCCAAATTGCTGGAATTATAGGCATGACCACTGCATCTAGCCCTTTGTCCTTCTTAAATAAGATTATTTTTTTTTTGGTACTAGGTTGTATGACTTATTTTGGATATTAACCTCTTATCAGATATATGGTTTGCAAACATTTTTTCCCTTTTTTATGTTGCCTTTTTGTTTTGCTTCTTTTGCTGTGCAGAATCATTTTAGTTTGATGTGGTTCTACATATTTATTTTGCTTTTGTTACTTTTGCTTTTGGTGTTTATCCAAAAGTCATTGCACTGACTAATGACAAAGAGCTTTTTCTAGAAGTTTTATGGTTTCAGGTCTTACACTAAGGTCTGTAATTAATTTCAAGTTAATTTTTATGTGTTGTGCATAATAAAGTTTCAGTGTTATTCTTTTTCATGTGGACATCTGGTTTTTCCAGCACTATTTATTGAAGAGACAATCCCTTCCCCATTTTGTATTGTTGGTACTCTTGTCAAATATCAATTGACCATATATGCATGTGTTCATTTCTGGGTTCTTGATTCTGTTCTATTGATCTATGTATCTGTTTTAATACTAGTACCATACTGTTTTGATTACTATAGTTTTGTAATGTACTTGGAAATCAGGAAATATGATGTCTTCAGCTTTGTTCTTTTTTCTCCAGATTCCTTTGCTATTTGGGGGTCTATTGTGGTTCTATACAAAGTTTAAGATCTTTTTTTTCTATTTCTGTGAGGAATGCTATTGGAATTTTGATATAGATTTAATTAAATTTATAGATTGCTTTGGGTAGTATGGGCATTTTAACAATACTGATTCTTCTAAACTATGAGTGTGGGATATCTGTCCATTTATTTGTATTTTCTTCAATTTCCTTCATCAATGTCTTATAGTTTTCAGGGTACAGATCTTTTACTTTCTTGGTTAATTTTATTCTTAAGTATTTTATTGTTTTTGATGCTATTGCAAATGAAATTGTTTTCTTTATTTCCTTTTTAGATATTTTATTGTTAGTGCATAGAAATATAAGTAATTTTTGTATGTTGATTCTGTATCTTGCAACTTTACTGAATTCGTTGATTAGGTCTAATAGTTTTTATTTTTATTGGCATCTTTAGGGTTTTCTATGTATAAGATCATATTGTCTACAAGCAGTGATAATTTTACTTCTTCCTTTTATTGATTACTTTTGTTTCTTTATCTTGCCTAATTGCTCTGGCTGTAACATCTAGTACTACACATAGAAGTGGTGAAAGTGGATGCTTTTGTCTCATTCCTGATCTTAGAGAAAAAGGCTTTAACTTTTCACTGTTGAATATAATGTTAGCTGTGGGTTTTTTGGTTTTTATTATGTTGAAACACATTCCTCTATACCTAATTTGTCGGGAGTTTCTACCATGAAATGATACTGTATTTTGTCAAATGCCTTTTCTGCATTTATTGAGATCATCATATGATTTTTGTTTTTCATTTTGTTTGTGTTTTATTCTATAAGTGTATCATATTTGCTGATTTGCATATGTTGAACCATCTTTGTATCCCAAGGATAAATCCCACTTGATCATGTTGAATGATCCTTATAATGGGCTGTTCAATTTGGTTTAATACTGTGTTGCATATTTTTACATCTATGATCATCAGGAATATTGGCCTTTAATTTTTTTCTTATAATAACTTTATCTGACTTTTGTGTCAAGGTAATCTTGGCCTCATAAAATGAGTTTGGAAGTGTTAAGTATTCCTGCCTCTTCAATTTTTTGGAAAAATTTGAGTAACACGCATTAATTCTTCTTGAATATTTGATAGAATTTGCCTGTGAGGCCATCTGGCCCTGGAATTTTCTTAGTTGAGAGACTTTGTCTTCCCCCCAAGAAGTAAGCTTGAATCTGACTTTGGGAAGTTTTTGATTACATTCAATCTTCTTACTTGTTATTGGTTTGTTTCTTTTTCTTCACGATTCACTCTTGGTAGTTTGTATAATTCTAGGAAATTACTCATTTCGTCTAGGTTATCCTAGAGGGAAGTTTATAGAAATAAATGTTTCCATTAAGAAAAAGAACAAGCCGGGCTCGGTGGCTCAGTCTGTAATCCCGCGCCTTTGGGAGGCTGAGGTGAGTGGATTGCCTGAGCTCGCGGGTTCGAGACCCGCCTGGACAGCGAGACCTCATCTCTACAATAAATCAAAAAATCAGCCGGGCGTGGTAGCGCGCGCCTGTAATTCCGGCTACTCGAAAGGCTGAGGCGAAGGATTGCCGGAGCCCAGCAGGTCGAGGCTGCGGTGGCCGGAAGCGGCCACTGCACTCCAGTCTGGGCAACAGAGTGAGACTCCAACTCAAAAAAAAAAAAAAGAAAAAGAAAAAGAACAATCTTATATTAGCAATGCAACTTTGCACCTCAATGGAAAAGAAGAACAAACTAAGTCTAAAGTTAGCAGAAGAAAAACAATAATAAGATTTGAGTAGAAATAATAAAACAGAAAAACAATAGAAAAGATGAATGAAACCAAGAGTTGGTTTTTTAAAAAGATAAACAAAATCAACAAACCCTTAGCTAGACTAACCAAGAAAACAGGAGAGAACACAACTAATATGATTTAAAAAAAAATTTGCAGCCGGGCTCGGTGGCTCAGCCTGTAATCCCACGCTTTGGGAGGCTGAGGTGAGTAGATTGCCTGAGCCTGTGGGTTCGAGACCCGCCTGGGCAACTTGGCGAGACCTCATCTCTACAATAAATCAAAAATTAGCTGGGTGTGGTAGCGCACGCCTGTAGTTCTAGCTACTTGGAAGGCTGAGGTGGAAGGATCGCTGGAGCCCAGCAGGTCGAGGTTGCGGTGGCTGGGAGCGGCCACTGCATTCCAGTCTGGGTGACAGAGTGAGACGCCAACTCAAAAAAAAAAATTTGCTTTTGGAACTCTAGTGGAGAAAACCGGACTGTTGGGTTTATGTTACAGGCATGTCCAAGTCACCAACTTAATACAGAAAGACATTGTGCTTTGAAATATCCCCAAAGGCCCAAATAATCATGCTTTCCATTTGCCCTGGGAAGTTCCCCTCCCTGATGTGTCCAGGAAACACTTGGTGTGTTCCCCACGGCTCAAGATCAGCCTGGCCTGCTCACTGATGTAGCTAAGAGCTCCTTGAAGAAGAGTCCATGAGGAGCTGCCAGGACGTCGCCTCCCTGGAGGTTGACCTCAGCTGGGCCATTATTCCTGTTGCCACTAGCACATCTACCAACCCTTCATTTGAATTCTTTGTTCTGCCTTTATGTTGCAATTATGTTAATCGCTCCCCTCCTCCCTCTTCACCTCACAGACTAAAACATTCTCTCAGAAAAGCACTTAAACCTCGGAACCACAAAATAAAATTTAAAATATCTGTTCTACAGAAGCCATAACGGAACAGATTGATAAATCTGACTGTGTTAAAATTTAAAACTTCTGTTTGGCAAAAGACAAGGCAGACTGTGAAAATGTAATTGCAGAACATATGATAAAATGGCTAATTGCCTTAATTTGCAAAATAACCCTCATACAAATGAATGAGAAAGTAAAACAACTCAGAAGAAAATAGGCAAGTTATAAGAACAGACAGTTCAAGGAGAAAATGTAAATGGTCTGCAAAATTATGGAAATAGTCTTAGTCTCACACTTAATATTTTAAAACATAGAGATCAAAACATCAGCAAGATAAAACTTTTCAATTTTTAGATTGGTAAAAAATAAAAAAGCTTTATACCCAGAGCTGACAAAATTATGGAGAAATAGGTACTTTCAGCTGTTTTTGATGTATTGGTTCATTTAACTTGTGCTTTAAAGTTTAAGTGCATGTATACCTCGACTGTTTTGATGGAGAAATTTCACTACTTGATTTACATTGTAAATATAATTGATGAAATTTCCCATAAGTGTATGTGCAAGAATATTTGCAAAGGCATTGTTTTAAGGGAAGCAAATAATATTTTACCCCCAAATATACTTCCTTGATGTATTTTGACATGGTTATTCAGAGGACCTGCAGACGGAATAAGCCCTGAAAAGTTGCCTGTTGTGGGGGGACATTGGCATCTGTAGAGAAAAATCCACATTGGTGAAATCAATAGCCAGGCTTTCTCTGAGGCTCCCTTTCCTTGTCCAGATCAAGAAAAGATGAATTTAACCACAGGTTATAGTCTATCTTTTCTGAGAGCTGGTGCCTGTAAAGTTTCATCTCCGTCACAAGACTGCCTTTGCTAGCCATGCCTTCCCTCTTCTCTCCCTCCTTGCCATGCTCCAAGCCCCTATTCTTTTTTGTTTGTTTGTTATTTTTTTATTTTAACGATGTGGGATACAATTCAGGTTAGGTATACAAATGTTCATTATGCAGGTACCCTTGTTGATGAGGTGTGCCCCTCCCTCCCCTGGCGGTTTCCCTCAACTGCCACCCTATTCTTTCTGTAACCTCAACATGGTTATAAAAGCATCAACCACCTGGCCCTGTTTTTGAGTTTCGTATTTTGTATGCCTCCCATGAACACATGTCCATGTTAATAAATTTTGTATGCCCTTTCTCTTATTAAGTTGCCTTTTGTCAGTCAATTTCAGTGAGCCTTCAGAGGGCAAAGGGGCAGTATTCCCTTGGTCCCTACAGTGTGCGATCAGAGAGACCAAAATAGACGCCCCTTTATCAACTAAGGTGGATCCAAATGTTAAGGAAGTCAAATTACTTACAGGTCAAAAGTTCAGGGTCTGGCTGGCATGGCAAATTACTAAATTCTTATGGTTCAAAACTATCTAACAAGAGAGGCGAAACAGACTCCTCCTCGCTATGATTTACAGCCCAGACCACTGCAACTCTGATTGGATGGAGGACCAGACTTACAAACATTCTGTGTGTGTGTGTGTGTGTTTGTGTGTAAGTCTTTTTTTTTTTTTGCTTTGAAAATGTGGGGTATAAGTCAGGATTAGGTACATAAGTAGTTTATGTGCAGGTGAAGTTTGGGCCCTCAACTGGTCCTCATTTCCTCTGGTTTAGGATCAGGTACACTTAGTGATGTTACATGCCGCCCTCCTTCCCCTGGTAGTATCCCGCTATTGCCAATCCCTCTCTTGTATTGTTGTGATAAATGTTCAGGACCCACTTATAAGTGAGGACATGTGGTATTCAGTTCTTTGTTTCTGTGATAGATCACTGAGTATGATAAACTCTAAATCCACCCAAGTTGCTGTGAAGTACATAATTTTGTTCTTCCTTATGGCTGCATAATACCCCATCATGTATATGTACCACATTTTCTGTATCCAGTCCTCTTTCGATGGGCAGCACGGTTGGTTCTATGTTTTTGCTATTGTGAATAGTGGTGCAGTAAGCATGCATGTGTGAGTATCTTTTTTGTAGAATGATTTGAGTTCCTTTGGGTATATTCCCAGAAAAGGGATTGCTGGTGATTTTTAAAAAGAACTAGAAACTGACAAATATTCTTTTCTTATAAGCTACTGCAGGCCTTAAGCCATCGGCCAGCTTAGAGAGACTGCACACAAACTGTCTTATGTCCTATAGTTTACCTTTTGATGTAAATAGCCGTAGTTTATCTCATTTTAATTCTAAAACCCTGTCCCCAAATGAACATGGGATGCATGTTACATGTATATTTACCCACTGCATGTGTGCTCAGTTACCCTCATAATTACGTATCGCTTTCCCCCACACCCACTGAATATGTATGATTCTATTGTATAATATGAACTCTATTGTGTAATATGACTCTATTGTGTAATAAAACCTGTCTTTCTCCTCTTTGAAGAGAGCACCTTTGGCCTATGCTGGAGACTTTCTCTTCCTGGTTTGCAAATCAGTATAGATAATAAAGCTACTATTTAGTCATTCTGGCAGTTTTTTTTAATTTCAGAATTTTTTATTTTAGAATATTTGTATACGCATAATGAGACATCTTGAGGATAGGACCCACGTCTAAACACATAATTCATTTACATTTCATATACACCTTATACATATAATCCCAAAGTAATTTTATACATTATTTTAAATATTTTTGTGTATGAAACAAAGTTTTTACTGTAACCTGTCATGATGTCAGGTGTGGAATTTTCCACTGTGACTCAAAAAGTTTTGGATTTGGGGGAGCATTCCGGATTTGGGGGTTAGGAATTTTCAATCTGTATAAAAAATTCAATGTCTGGCAGTCTTTTGGACAACAGGAAAAAACTTAAAAAGCAAACTTGTTTAATAGCAAACAACTTAAAAAGCAAGCCAGTGTCTACTGGTAGGATGATGGGCTTGGAATACATAAAAATAGCACAGCTTTTTAAGAGCAAGGTATATTTGTAAATACTGTAAGGGAAAGATGTCCAAAACATACTATGAAACAAAAAGAACAAGGTACCGAACAATGTGATATACATTTTTATTTACATAAATAAAAACTGCATGTTCAGAAAAACCTGTACTAGTAAATGCATTTTCCAGTGTTTTTCTAGGAAATGTGTAACACACACACATGAAAATGTTAATTGCAGTTGCCATGAAGAGGAAAGCTATGGAGGAAGATTTTATTTTTCATTTCAAATCTTCCTTCTCTTTGAGCTTCTTCTTTTTTTGAGAGAAATTGGACATTAGAAGGAGTGAATTAAATACAGTCCTCAGTTCATGGCCTTTCCCCGTCATTGGTTTGGACAGGCCTCTTAATCCCATTCATTTGCCTCTTTTTTCCTTATGGAAAACCACTATGTTTAATGTACAGACTGCTAGTTGTATGTGCTCTTGTAAAATGTGTATTGTCTGTTGGGTATGTTTGTTAATTTGTATAAGTGATAGGTGCTATAGATCTTATTTTTTCTCCTTTTTTAAACTCAACATAATGCTGAGTATGCATAGTCGTGGCTTCTAACTGCTGCATGGTACTCCCTCCACAATTTTCCTGTCTACTTCTTAGGTACACAGCTGGAACACCTTTGATTCCTCACCATTGCAAGAAGTCTGAATAAACATACTCATGAATGTCCTCATGTGAATTTGAGTGAACATTCTTTCAAGAAATAGACCCAGAAATGGGCCTTACTGGTCATGAAGTACAACAGTATATAACTAAGTATATAACTGATTCATTGTCTGAGTGGTTGCACCAGTCTATGCTCCCACCAATAGCATAAGAGGACACCTCTGTCCCATATTCCTGCTAATACTTGGCATTATTTAAGTTTATAATTTTTGCCAGTGTAATAAAGTAATACTTCATTATTTTTAAAAATTACGTTACTCAGATGGCTAATGAGTTTAGTCTCTCTTTATATGCTTGCCAGCCTGTTTGATTTCCTCTTTTGAAAATTGCCTTTTCATTTTCTTTGTTCTTTTTTCTTTTGGTGTTCCTGGTTTTTAATCTTACTTTTAATAGTTCCTTGAATATGTTAGATAGTGTATTCGTTTTTTAAAGATCATTTTCAGTTATTAAAAATAACCCTCAATTTGTCATCTATTAACTTTAATCATGATGTCCTTCACTGAAGACATTTCCCTAATTTGAGGCAATTAACTTATCAGCTTTGGCCTTATGATTTGTTCTTTTGTGGTTCTTTAGAAGTTCTTCCCTGGCTCATATCTCAGGAAGATATTAACCCACAGTATTTATCATTTACTTATCACCTTTTGCCTTGAGGTCATTCATTCTTCTGGAACTCTCCTTGTATACTTTGGTAGGTAGAGAATCCAGTTTAATTTTTTTTCCTGTCTAGTGAGATAGTTTTCCAACTTCACCTTCTAAACAATGTGTACTTCTGTCATTAAATTGTTATGCAATATTTACTGTATATCAAATTCTCATCTATAGGTATGAACTGTTTCTTTATTCTGCTCCATTTGTCCACTTTTTTGGTTCCTGTGCTAATATCATACAGTATTTGATTTTTTGGTCACGATATATAAGACAAAAAATGAGCAAAACATAAATCTGGCTCTTAATGATTTAAATGATCACCGAGGTCACTACCACTGAGGCTAAAGTGTAGTACACTTCCAATAACCCAGAAGCCCCTGTGTGTTGTTTCTCAATGGTAATGACTTTCCACGACCCTTAAAGTAATCATCCTTCCAAAATAATTACCATTCTGATATTTATGATAATTAATTTCCTACTTTAAAAAATATGTCAGGGGGAGAGGAGGCAAGATGGTGATGGAGTCGGTGGGAACGTGAAAGTCTTTGGAAGGGTGAAGGTCCATAAAGACAGTCTGTGTGAGTGGGTGAGTGCAACTGAATGAGTGAAAGTCGATCTCTTGGGAGACTCAGGTTCAAGCACCTGGGGTGCCCCTCTGGAGGCAGCTGGAACCCACCACTACACTGAGATTGGCACTCTCCCTTCCCATGTAGGATCTTCAGTCATTTTTGGAAGAGGTAGTGGAGGTCAGCTGCTCCTCAGCATCTGGCATCTGGCCCATGCCACCACCTCCAGCAGCAGGCTGGGCACTAGCAGTGGGAACCGTGGAGAGGGTGTGGTGAGGAAATCTGGAACTGATCCCTGCTGCGGATGAGGAGACAATGATTGCTGCCATTTTCTCTGTTCCAGGATGAGCAGAAACCTTCAGTAGACTCTCCAGCTCTGTTCAACCTCCAATCCAGACTTAGAGATGATCTCCTCACCCGTCTGGGATCCACCATCGCTGACCCAGAGAGGAACTTCAGGAGGGGACAGAGAGAGATCAACACCCCACTCCCATGCTGAGCCAGGCATGAATGCATCTGATCTGAGTGGGGGAGTTGGTGGCAGCAGCAGGAGACCAGTTGGGTGACTCTAAATCTGATTCCCACTCCTCCCACAGCAGTCCATGGGGCATCTGACTCTCACTAACAGCAACCCCATTGGCCTGTGCTAAGAGTGGAGGGGAAGGGCTGGAGACTGGAGCCGGTTTTCTACCACTGCTGGCTGTAGCCAAAAGCAGTGGCAGTGCTTGGGAAAGGAACCTGAAGCTCCAGGAAATGGACAGAGGGAGCTCCTTTTTCTTTATCAGTTTTTATGTTTTACTGCTTGTTATATTTAAAACAATTTTTTTTGGTGTTTTTTAGTTTCTCTGTGTATGGCTATTTTTAGGGGAAGTGCATCATCAGGGTTTTTTTTGGTTTGTGTTCATTTGTATGGTTTTTTGTTTGTTTCTTTGTTATGCAGTATGCCTGTCTGTTTTCCTTCTTCTCTCTCTTCATCTTCCTTTCATCTCCCTTCTTTCTGTTTCCATTCTTTCCCTTCTTATCTCATTTTGCTTTCAGGGGCTTACATACATGCTCACTACATGGACAGATTATAAAGTGGTGGGCAGTGGGTTCCAGGAGCCCCAAACCACAGCTCTCCCTATCACACCTTAATCAAACCTCAAAACTACAAAACACCTGTCAGCAGATACTGTGATGTGCAGATAGTTTCTGAACCACAGCTCTCCCTATCACACCTTAATCAAACCTCAAAACTACAAAAAGTACAGCTCCCCCATTCCCAGTCCAGCTTCAAAATTGAACAAATCCAGAGGATCTATGTAAGGAAGAATAGGGTATTGAGCAATCAGAAGTGAAAGCTATCCCCACTATTACTGAGCTATAGAATTAAAGGGGAGGGGAAGGGGGAAGAAAACCATCACAAATGAAGAAGACTCAAAGGAAGAACACAGGTCCCATACAGACTCCTGGGAAGACAACACCTGAGAATATAGATGTCAGACTCAAATGATGAAGAGCCCCTAGAATGACTGGTCTCAAACCACAAACCCAGACATCAAGATATTCATAGAATGAATAGAAATGAGGAGAAACAAGAGGAAAGAAAGAAAGAGTTGATAACTGAGATGATGGCAATAAAGAATACAGTAAATGAAATAAGCAACAAACTGGCAAGCACAGAAAGCAGAGTTAACCAAGCAGAAGGAGAATTTCAGAGCTTGAGAACCAAAATATGGAATTAACTCAAACTGTCAAAAGCATAGAAAAGAAGCTTTAAAAGTTGGAACAAAACCTTCAGGATGTGCAATTATATCAAGAGACTGAAATTATGATTAACTGGCATTCCTGAGGCAGATAGAGAAATAGAGACCACCCTGGAACAAACATTCCATGAAATTATCCAAGAAAACTTCCCTCATTTCATCAGAGACATGACCATTCAAGCACAAGAGATTTGAGGAACTCCTGCAGGACATCAAATGAGAAGACCAACTTCTAGACACATAGTAATTCACCTGCACAAAGTAGGTATAAAAGAGAAAATCTTAAAGGCAGCAAGAGAAAAAGGTCAGACTACTTACTAGGGAAGACCAATTAGAATAGCAGCAGACTTATCTACAGAAACACTGCAGGCTAGAAGAGACTGGAGTTCAATCTTCAAAGTTCTCAAAGATAAACAATGCCAATCAAGAATTACCTACTCAACTAAACTAAGCTTCATCAGCGATGGAGAATTCAAATCCTCCCCAGACATTCAGTCCCTGAGAGTTTATGCTGCCTCCAGACCAACTCTATAAGAAACACTTAAGAAGGTATTAAACACAGAAGAAAGGGGAAAAAAAGAGCAACAATGCTCTCCCCAAGAATGCAGGAAAAACATTGACAACACACACATATACCAACCCCCAAATCAAAAGAAAACCAATGAAAAAACAAACAAACAACAACAACAAACCCTATAAAAACCTCACGACAGGGATACATTGCCATATCTCAATAATTAGCCTGAATGTGAATGGACTAAATGCACACTGAAAAGACATAGAATGGCAAAATGGATTTAAAAAACATGATGCGACAATATGCTGTCTCCAGAAGACTCATCTCACCAGAATGAATACTCACAGACTCAAAGTAAGATGATGGAAAACAAATTTTCAGGTGAATGGAACACAAAACAAAGCAGGAGTTGTGATCTTAACATCAGACAAAATACCCTTTAAGCTATCAAAAATTTAAAAAAGATATGGAAGGTCACTATATAATGATAAAAGTTTCAATCCATTAACAAGAAATATTCACCTGAAACATATATGCACCCAATATAGGAACACCAACCTTTTTAAAGCAGCTTCTAGGTAAACTAAAAAAAGATTTTGACTCTAACACTATCATAGTTGGGGACTTAAATACCCCACTATCACCCTAGATAGATCATCAAGGCATAAAATCAACAAGAACCTCAATTTGACACTTGACCAAATGGACTTAATAGATACCTACAGAACACCCCACCCAACAACCATAGTATATGCATTCTACTCATCACCACATGGAGCATACTCCAAGATTGACCCCATCCTTGGTCATAAATCAAGCATAAACAAATTTCATAAGACTGAAATACTGCCACATGAATCTTCTCAAACCACAGTGGAATAAAAATAAATATCAACACCAACAAAGCTACCTCAAAACCCACAAAAACATAGACAGCATGATGCTGAACAACTCCTGGGTCAACATGAAAATCAAAGCAGAAATTAAACAATTTCTGGAAATGAATGAAATAAGGACACATCTTACCAAAACCTCTGGGATGCCATCAAAGCAGTACTGAGAGGAGAATTCACTTCTTTATGAACACATTCCAAGAAAATGGAAATCTCAGAAGTTAACAACCTAACAAATCACCTAAGGGAGCTGGAAAGACAAGACCACCAAAACCCTAACTTTAGCAGAAGAATCCAGATCACCAAAGTAAAAGCCCAAATACAGGACATAGAAGACAAAAATATTGTAGAAAAAAAATCAATGAAACAAAAATCTTGTTCTTTGAAAGAATAAACAAGATTGATGAACATCTAGCTAAACTGATCAAGAAAAAGAGAGAAAGCGCAAATAAGCACAATCAGATATACAAACGATTAAATGACACTGAACCCTGAAGAAAAAAAAATGATCAGAGATTAGTATGTACACCTGGGTTGAAACAAACTTGAAAACCTAAATGAAGTGGAGAATTTTCTAACATCATACAACCTCCCAAGTTTGAACAAGAAGAACTTGAGACGTTAAATAGATCAGTAACAACCCAGGAAATCAACTTCGTCATAAGAAAATTACCCACACAAAAAACGTCCTGGTCCAGACAGTTTTCCAGTGAAGTTCTACAAAACATACAAGGAGGAGCTGATATCAATCCTATTGAAAGTATTCCAGGCAATCAAGAAAGATGAAACTCTCCCAAATCATTTTATGAAGTTAACGTAACACTGATACCCCAAACCAGGTAAAGATCCAACAAAGAAAGAGAACCACAAGCCAGTGTTCCTGATGAACATAGATGCAAAAATACTCAACAAGATTCTAGCAAATAGGATTCGACAATACGTCTCAAAAATCATTCACCATGATCAAGTAGACTTCATCCTCAGGATGCAGGGCTAGTTCAACATCTGCAAGACCATAAACATAATTAAATACATCAACAGATGCAAAAATAGGAATCACTCATTATTAGATGCAGAAAAAGCTTTGGATAAAACCCAGCATCTTTTCTTAATAAAAACCCTGAACACCTAGGCATAGAGGGAACATACCTCAAAATAGTAAGAGCCATCTACGATAAACCCACAGTTAACATATTGCCAAATGGACAAAAATTGGAAGCATTTTCCCTGAAAACTGGAACAAGACAAGTTGCCCTCCTGTTAAACATAATATTGGAAGTCCTACCTAGAGCAATCAGACAAGAGAAGAATATCAGGGGTATTCAAATAGGAAAAGAGGAAGTCAAGTAATCCCTCTTTGCTGATGATATGGTTCTATAACTTGAAAATCCAACAAAATCTGTCAGAAACCTTCTTGCACTGATAAAGGACTTTGGCAAAGTTTCAGGATACAAAATCAATGTGCAAAAGACAGTTGCATTCTTATACACCAAAAACAACCAGGCAGAGAACCAAATAAAAAGCACATTCCCATTCAAGATAGCCACCCCCCAAAAATGAAATACCTTGGCATCTTCCTAACTAGAGAAGTAAAGTTTTCATTCTTTACAATGAAAACCATAAAACACTGGTCAAAGAAATCAAAGAAGACACAAACAAATGGAAAAATATTCAATGCTCATGGGTTGGAAGAATCAACATTGTTAAGATGTCTATTCTACCTAAGGTAATCTACAGATTCAATGCAGTACGCATTAAATTACCAGCATCATTCTTCTCAGACCTGAAAACGACAATACAGAAATTCATATGGAAACATAAATGACCATGAATAGCCAAAATAATTCTCAGTAAAAGAAACAAAGCAGGAGGTACCACACTTACAGACTTTAAACTTTTTATAAGACTACAATAATCAAAACAGTCTGATATTGGTACAAGAACATATAGATCAAGGCATATAGACCAAGGAACAGGATAGAGATTCTGGAATCAAAACCTCAATTTTTCAACTAATCCATCTTCAACAAAGTCTCCACCAACAACTACTGGGGAAAGGAGAACTTATACAGTAAATGGTGCTGGGAAAACTGGCGGACCACATGCAGAAGATTTAAACAAGATTCCTACCTATCACCATACACAAAAACCAACTCTAAATGGATCAAAAACCTAAATGTAAAACCTCAAACTATAACAACCTTAGAAAATGCAGGAGACACCCTGATAGAAATTGGAACTGGCAGCCAATTTCTGATCAAAACCCCAAATGCCCACGCCATAAGAGATAAGATAGACTAGTGGGACCTCAAATTGAAAAGCTTCTGCAAAGCAAAAGAAACCATCATGAGAGCTGGGAGACAGTCCACAGAATGAGAAAAAATATTTACCAACTGTAAAAGCCTAACATCTTGGATCTACAAGGAACTCAAACATGCCAAAAAGAAAAAAGCAAACAGCTCTATTACAGAGAGTGCAAAAGATATGAATAGACATTTCTCAAAAGAAGACATACGAGCAGTCAACAGACACATGAAAAAATTCTCAGCCTCACTAATCATAAAAGAAATGCAAATTAAAACCACACTGTGATACCACCTAACTCCAGTCAGGATGGTCATCATCAATAACAAAAAAAAAACAACAGATGCTGGAGAGGAAGTGGGGAAAAGGGAACACTTCTACACTGTTGGTGAGAGTGTAAACTAGAAAAATCTCTGTGGAGAACTATGTGGTGAATACTAAAAGATCTAAAAATTGACATTCTATATAACACAGCAATCCTTCTTCTGGGTATATACCTGGAGAACTCAAATCATTCTATGAAAAAGATACCTGCACACGCGTGTTTACTGAAGCATTATTTACAATAGCAAAAACACGGAATCAACCATACTGCCTACTGAAAGTGGACTTGATGAAAAAATTATGGTACATCTCCATGATGGCATAATATGCAATCATAAAGAAGGACAAAATTATGAACTTTGCAGCAACTTGGATGAATTTAGAGTCTATAATACACAGTGATCTGTCACAGAAACAAGAACTGAGTGCCACATGATCTCATAAGTGAACTCTGAACAATTATCATAACACTATAAGAAGGGGATTGGCAGTAGCGGGACAGGGGAGGGAGGTGGGCACAAACCATCAATAAGGGAACCTGATCTCAAACCAGGTGATGTGGGGGCCAACGTGAGGCCCAAACTTTACCTGTACAATGATCATGTAATATACTTAACCCTGAATTGTACACATCTTAAAAAAAAAAGTCAGGAGGTTCATTGTACTGAAGGCAATCTACAGATTCAACACAATTCCTATCAAATTACTAGCATTATTTTTTTGCAGACCTAGAAAAGACAACACAAGAATTCCTATGGAAGCATGAAAGAGCCCAAATAGCTAAAGCAATCTTCAACAAAAGGAACAAAACTGGAGGCATTACTTTTCCTGACTTTACGACAAGGCTACAGTAACCAAGACAGCATGGTACTGGTACAAAATGATACGTAGACCAATGGAACAGGACAGAAACTCCAGAAATAAAACCATGAACTTTCAACCAACTCATCTTTGACAAGGCTGACAAAACAAACATTGGCGAAAGGAAACCACATTTAGCAAATGGTGCTGTGAAAACTGGCTAACCACATGTAGAAGAATGAAACTGGACTCCTGTCTATAGTCATATACAAAATTTAACTCAAAAAGGATCAAGGACTTAAATGAGAAACCTCAAACTATAAGACTCTCAGAAGAAAACTTAGGAAACACCCTCTTGGACATTGGAGCAGGCAGTTAATTCATGGTTACATCCTCAAAAGCAAATGTAGCAAAATCTAAAACTAACAGGTGTGACCTTACCAGAGTAATATGAGATAATCATGTAGTTCTTGTTTTTACATCTGTTGATGTATTTAATTACATTTATGGTCTTGTGAATGTTGAACCAGCCCTGCATCCTGGGGATGAATCCTACTTGGCCATGGTGGATGATTTTTGAGATGTGTTTTTGGATCCGATTCGCTAGAATGTTGCTGAGGATTTTTGCATCTATGTTCATGAGGAATATTGGCTTGTAGTTCTCTTTTTTTGTTGGATCTTTGCCCGGTTTGGGTTTCTGTGTGATGTTAGCTTCGTAAAATGATTTGGGGGAGAATTCCATCTTTCTCAATTGCCTGAAATACTTTCAGTAGGATTGGTATCAGCTCCTCCTTGTACGCTTTGTAGAATTCTGTTGGAAAGCCATCTGGTCCAGGGCTTTTTTTTGTAGGTAGTTTTCGTATGACAGAGTCAATTTCCTGGGTTGTTATTGGTCTAGTTAGTGTCCTAATGTCTTTTTGTTTCAACCTGGGTAGGTTGTGTAATGTCAGAAAATCCTCCATTTCATTTAGGTTATCAAGTTTGTTCCCATACAGGTGTATCTCTGACAATCTTTTGTATTTCTTTGGGGTCAGTTGTAATTTGATCTTTTGTATTTCTGATTGTGTTTATTTGTATTGCAGCACTATTTAAAAAAAAATTTTTTTTTTGAGTTGGAGTCTCACTCTGTCGCCCAGACTGGAGTGCAGTGGCCGCTCCCGGCCCCCGCAGCCTCAACCTGCTGGGCTCTGGCGATCCTTCCACCTCAGCCTTTCAAGTAGCCGGAATTACAGGCATGCGCTACCACACCCGGCTGATTTTTTTGAGTTATTGTAGAGATGAGGTCTCGCTGCCCAGACGGGTCTCAAACCCGCGGGCTCAGGCAATCCACTCACCTCAGCCTCCCAAAGGCGCGGGATTACAGGCTGAGCCACCGAGCCCGGCTTGCAGCACTATTTTTAAGAGCAAAAACATGGAACCAATTCAGATGCCCATTGTAAGTGGCTTGGGTGAAGAAAACATGGTACATATACCCGATGGAATACTATACAACCATATAGAAGAACAAAATCACATCCTTTGCAGCAGCATGTGTGCAGATGGACACCATCACTCTAAATGAACTATCACAGAAACAAAATACTGAGTACTGCAAATTCTCATAAGAAAATCCTAAACATTGGGCTCACAAGCACAAAGGTGGAAACAACAAACATAGGGCACTGCTAAAGGAGGGAGGGAAGGAAGGGAGATAAGGGGCACACAACAACCTATTTGGTACCATGTTCACTACCAGGGAGAGAGAGGGCTTGTTAAAAGCTCATTTCTCACTCGCATGCAATTTACACCTGCAGCAAATCCTCACATGTGCTCCACAACTCTAAAATTTAAAAAAATGCAATAAAATAAAATAAAGCAATGAATGGAAAAAACTATATTAAGCAAGTATCTATACACCCTATATTTTAATTCTGTCAAATTTTGAACTTTATATAAAAAGAATTATACCGCATGCATTTTTTATGCCTGGTTTTATTTATTTTGACATTATTTATGAGATTAATCCATGTTATTTTGTGTAGTAGCAGATTATTGTTTTTCATTTCTATATTAGTTTTTTGTATAGATTAAAGAAATACCCATAATCCTTCACTCCTCCCTACCCAAGCCTTTTGCAATATGTCTTTAAAGCTCCTCCCATAAAAAGATGGGGTCTTGTTCTCTTCCCTTAAATCTGAGCTGTGACGGTGGCTTGCTTTAGTCAATGGAAGGTGGTGAAAGTGATCATGTGCCAGGTCTGAGCTCACCCCTCCAGCAGCCTTGTGTGCTACTGTTCTGTGTAATAGGACTCCTACCTCTCCAGCTAGACTGCTGGAGAATGATATATGTGGACCAGAACTGAGTAAGCTTGGTTGTCTGAACAGAGCCCTCAGAGACGTAAAAGAGTCCTACAATTGATCACAGAACTTCCCAGCTGAGCTGAGTCTAAATTGCTGATCCAAAAAATTGTGAGCTAAATGAAAGGTTGTTGTTTTAAGTCACTAAGTTTTGGGGGTGGTCTGTTGTGTAAGGTAGATAAACAATGCATATTTTATTATATGTCTATATCACAATATATCCATTCTACTGTTGATTGAAATTTAAGTTGTTTCCAGTTTTTGGTTTCTATGAATTGTGCTGCTATAAAACATTCTTTCTCAACACTCTGGGAGGCCGAGTAGAGAGGATTGCTTGAGTCCAGGGGTTCGAGACCAGCCTGGGCAACTTGGTGAGACCTCATTGCTACTGTAAATTAAAAAATTAGCCTGGTGTGGTGGCATGCGCCTGTATTTCCAGCTACTTGGAAGGCTGAAGTGGAAGGACTATCTGAGCCCAGCAGGTCGAAGCTGTGGTGGCCTTGGGTGTGCCACTCACTGTTCTCCAGCTTGGAGGACATAGCGTGACGCTGATAAAAAAACAAAGAACACATTCTTATCATATCTCCCAACTGCATATGTACATGCAGTTATGTTGGGTGTACATCCAGAATTATAATTTCTTTTAAAAAAAATTTTTTATGAATACATAATAGTTATATGTATTTATGGTGTACATGTAATATTTTAATATGAGCATACAATATATAATGATCAAATAAGGGTAGCTGGGATATCCATCACCTCAAACATCTGCTTTCTTTGTGTTAGAAACATTCCAATTCCACTTCTCTAATTGTTTTGAAATGTACAATAAATTATTGTTAACTATAGTTGTACTATTGTGTACTGAACTAGCTCTTACTACTTGTATCTAACTATATATATTTTTACCCATTAGGTAACCTGTCTTTTTTTCCCCCTTCTCACTAACCTTCTCAAGTCTCTGGTACCCATCATTCTATTCTCTATCTCCATGAGATTAATTTTTTTTTTAGCTCTTTTTGTGCTTGGCTTATTTCACTCACCAGTTTTATCCATGTTGTTGCAAATGACAGGATTTAATTCTTTTTTAATGGCAGAATAGTATTCCATTTTGTATATATACCACATTTTCTTAATCTAATCCTCCGCTGATGAACACTTGGGTTGAGTTCATATCTTGGCTATTGTGATGGATGCTACAATAATCATGGGAGTGCAGATATTTATTTGTTATTTTGATTTTCTTTCTTTTGAATATACACTCAGGTGTGGAATTATTGGATCATATGAGAGTTCAATTTTTAGTTTTTTGAGGAATCTCAATACTGTTTTCCATAGTGGCGGCTGCACTAATTTACATTCCTACCAACAGTTTACAAGTGTTCCTCTTTCTCTGCATCCTTGCCAGGATTCATTTTTTGGGTCTTTTTTATAAAAGACATTTTAACTGAAGTGAGATGATATCTTATTTTGGTTTTGATTTCATTCTATCATCATTTCTCTGATGATTAGTGAGGTTGAGAATTTGTTTTCGCATACCTATTGGCCATTTGTATGTCTTCTTGTACAGCCTATATCTTCTTTTGAGAAATGTTGTTCAGATCTTTTTTTATTTTAAAAATTGGATTTTATTTTAACTATTGAGTTGTTTGTGTTCCTTTTATATTGTGGTTATTAATCCCTTGACAGTTGTAAATATTTTCTTCCATTCTGTTGGTTGTCTCTTCACTTTGTTAATTGTCTCCTTTGCTGTGCAGAAGCTTGTTAGCTTGGTGTGATACCATCTGTCCATTTTTTCTTTGGTTGCCTGTGCTTTTGAAGTCTTACTCAAGAAATCTGCCCAGATCAATGTCCTGGAGTATTTCTCCTAATGTTTTCTTCTGGTTTTGTAGTTTCATAGAATTTGTATATTTTAGCTTTAGTAGTTAATGACTGCTTATTTTCAAAATAGTTATGTGTATGTACACTTCCACCATGAGCATATGAGTGTTCCCATTGCTTCACATTTTGTGACAACACATAGAATTGATTAAACATTGAAAGGTTTGCCTTTGAGATCAGGAACAAGACAAAAATGCCCACAAATATTACATCTTCTCAGTGTTGTACTGATGTACAACACTGTTGTAATGATCATGTACTTAGAAATCCCAAAAAATCTACAAGTATATTATAAAAATTAATAACTTTAGCAAGGTATAAGAACAAACTTAATATGTGAAAATCATTTGCACTATTAGTAACAAGGTGGTAGAAAACAAAATAAAAAGAAAGATGTCATTAACAATAGCATAAAATATCAAATAACTAAGAATAAATAATGCAAAACAGAGTCTATTAAAATAGAATTAAAACAAATTCTTTATCTCTGATGTCATGTTTTTATTTCTAACATTTTTATTGAGCTCTTTCTTATAGTTTGCAACTCTCTGTTGAAATCCCCCATCTATCTATGCATGGTCACATATTAATCATAGTTATCTTGACGCCCTCATCTCATAGTTCCAACATCTAAGTCATCTCTTAGTCTAGTTTTATTGACTGACTTACCTCCTTGTAATGAGTTGTTTTAATTGATATTTGCGTGTCTCATGATTCTTGATTTAATGCTAAACATAATGTGTAGAACAGCAGGCACTGAGTTAAATAGTATTTATGTCTAGAAATATGTTATGCAGTTAGTGTGTGAGTTTGAGACAGAAATGGAACTAGGGTTGGATTTTGTTGTTGCTATCTTTGCTTTCTGCATACCACTGAGTTAAATTCCTCTAGTAGTGTGCTATTGTTGCCTTCTGCCTAAGGTTGGAGCTGAGGGTTAGAGGATATGTCTTAGTTTTCATGCTTTCCCTTCAATATTTAGCTATTCCTATGTGTTCATGCAAAAGAGGGTTTTCTTTCCATTCTCTTTCCCTTCTCCTACTAGAAAACTGCTACCGCTTATTATTTTGTGCTAGGCTTTTGGGCAAAGAAAATTATCAGTTGTCAAGGTCCAGCTTCAGTCTTGGGCAAGTCTGGCCTTGGGAATGGGGCTTTCTCAGTATTTCTGTCTTTTCTTGTGGCAACCAAACTCAGGCTTAGATCTGAAGTTGGTCTTGGACAGGAATTTCCCATTTCTCCCTCAGTAATGGCAGATTTTGTTTTTGACTTGGTATCACTATACAGTCCTGACACCAAATGGTTTCCTGCCCCTCCTCCAGCTCCTTCAGGGATAGAGGGGTGTTCCCTCACTACCAATTATGTCCACATTTTCCTTTATGTTCATTTTAAAGAAGTCTGGTAGGGCACAGAGACTCACGCCTTTAATCCCAGCACTCTGGGAGACTGAGGTGAGAGGATTGCTTGTGCCCAGGAATTCAAGACCAGTTTAGGCAACA
The DNA here is from genome assembly GCF_000164805.1 of Carlito syrichta. Lineage (NCBI taxonomy): Eukaryota > Metazoa > Chordata > Mammalia > Primates > Tarsiidae > Carlito > Carlito syrichta. The sequence continues at coordinate 12,923 of NW_007206876.1, read as the reverse complement.
TAGCAAGAGGTTTTTGCTACAAAAAAATTCTGAGGCAAATCTGAGGCGGAAGGATCGCTGGAGCCCAGCAGGTCGAGGCTGCGGTGGCTGGGAGTGGCCACTGCACTCCAGGCTGGGCGACAGAGTGAGACTCCAACTCAAAAAAAAAAAAAAAATCAAAAAACATAGCCTAGTGTGCCCCTGTAGTCCCAGCTACTTGAGAGGCAGAGGCCGAAGGATCAACTGAGCCCAGGAAGTTGAGGCTGCAGTGAGCTGTGATTGTGCCACTGCACTCCAGCCTGGGCAACAGAATGAGACTCCCAACTCAAAAACAAACAAACAAACAAACAAAAACAGAAAACAAATAAACAAAAAAACCCTATTTTCATTCAATCTATTTTAAAGTTCTTCTATGTGGATTCCAAAAATCTGTGTAATCTCTAGATCAGTTCTTTTTTCCGTGTTTTTCTACTTGGTATCCAGCACATTTTTTCACTTCTAGTAAGTTTGGATTATATGTTAGATTTTATATCTAGTAGTTTTTAAAATTATATGTTAGACATAATGTATACTATATTATGAGCATCTGAATTTTGTTGTCTTCTTTTAGATAGTGTTGAATTTTGTTCTGGAAGGCATTTAATTTAATGGCAGCACAGCTTGTTTGAGACTTTGATTTCAACTTCTTGAGTTTAAACTTGTTGAGGTTTTGATTTAAACTTCTTTAGGGTAGGTCCAGGGTAATCCTAATAGAAAGGCATAGCTTTTCTGGAGTCCTAAATGTATTTTTGAGCTATTTTTTTCTACCCTAGATGGTCAAAATGCTAGTGTTTCTCAATATTGTGTGACCTCTGGAACTTCTACTTAGATCACAATTCCTCAGAAAATTTTCTCTACCAGGCCTTAGCATTTTGACGAGAACATAAGGGGCTCCTATATAGTTTTCTATAGCTCCCTCACTGTGCAGATTCCGCCTCATGTAATCAAATTAGTAGTTCCCTTCTTTGCTTTCTGGTTGGCATGAGTTGCATAAAGTAACCAGGTCTCACTTGCAGCTTCTAGTTCAGTGAGCCCCATACTACATGCCCTGGAGGAAGTGTTTCCTTCAGGAACAGGAAACAGGACCTCTAATCTGGTTGAGTCATAGGAATGGGAGCAAGTTCCTCAAATTGGTTGCTAGGTGGGAAAGATAGGGACCACTTTTACTTCTACCCATTGATTTTCAGATCTATATATTACAGCTGGTAGGAACACAGGATGATATATTAGCTTCTAGTTTGGTGCACATACTACATCCTAGAGTTCAGCATCCCAACCTAGCAGAGTGTTGTTTGCCAACTTGTGATTTTGCTGATCCTTCAACAGGACATTCTTTCATTCTACCAGGTTAGTTGCTTTTGGGGAATGAGGTATATGGCAGTATCTATAAATCCTTGGTCATGAGCCTACTGTTGTAGTTTCTTGCTTTTAAATGGATTCCTTGGTTCAAGATAATGATGTCTGGGATGCTACGTTGGTTAATGAAGCATTCTGTGAGCCCTCAGATAATGGTACTTGCAGAATCACTGTGGGAAAACTCATTTTTGTAATATGTATATATTTAGAAGATATATGGAATATATATTAATTTAGGTAATGATAAACTACTGTCCCAACTAAAGCTAAAGTGTTTTGGTATAAATTCTCTCCCACCTTTTGGCTGGCCTTTCCAAGGAATGATGCCATAGTGAAGGTTTAATACTGGTCTCTGATTCTAGAAAGTTAATGATTCATCAGCAGCTGTAGCTAGGTCAGCCTTGGTAATAAAGTTTCCATGTTGCTGGACCTCCTAACCACCATGGCCACTTGGTTCATAGGTCCCTTATATATGTACTGAAGTGACTGAGGAGAGACTGACTCAGCCCAAGGACAAACGGTCTCATGCATTGGTTGTTGAATGCCTCTTCTAGGAGGCTGTTTTCCGATGAAAATAAACATGAGATAAATGATAAATATGACTGGTGCCTAGTCCTATAGGTTCAGCACGTGTCCTCCCTAGAATTCTTTGTAATTGATTGTACAGTCTTTTTCTTCTAGGCTCCAGAGTAATGAGCTGATTCATTTTCCAATGCCCAATAGTTAGCATCTCTCTATACCTCAGACAGTCTTTCCCCCCAAATGAAGGGGATAACTAAGTATACTACTTGAAGCTTTGCCTACTGGAAGATTTCCCCTAGCCACTGTCCTTAAGGGCCACTCTATGTGTAAATATAGTGTGGCAGATGTCTTCCAGTCAGTACCAAATAATCACATCGACCTAACTGAGTGCCAGGTCTGAGTCATTTTCTCTTCTGTCAGTTAGTCATAGGATCCTCCACCATGAGGTCCTATGAGGTCACAGGACTGGGTTGAGGGAGAGGTATCAATGCAACAGAGAAGGGTGCCATGAGAATTTGGATCATCTTTTAGTGTAACTTATGTGTGCCTTCTAGATCTGTTTGAACTCCTTTCAAATGTAGCCCTTCCATCATGTAACAGATGCCTCTCCTCCTGCCTGACCTTATGACTTGGTGGTTCTGACAATACTCAGCTCAGGATAGGCAGCTTTGATTACATGGTCACTTAATGTTCCATGGTTTGGTGCTCAGTGTTATCCAGGACTTAGTGTTGAAACCAGGAGCTGCTTTTCAAATGGCAATAGTTCTTTGCCACAGAGAACATGGCTTTGCTCCAGAACTGTAGAAGTTTGTGCTGCAGCTCTCCTATTGGGACTTTCTATAGACTTCAAGCAGCATTTTAATCCTACACAGATATGTCTGTGTAGAACCCCGTGACCCAAATGACAAGGTCGCTTGCACTGCAGCTTGAAACCACTGTAGAGCCCTCTCTCCTGGATGACTTTTGGGCTATCTGATAATTGGATCAAGACTGTATTCCCAGATAAGCTATATTCTATCTCCAAATTCGCAACAAGTCCACCATGTACTATACCCCTTTCTTTTTATTTTTTTTGAGTTGGAGTCTCACTTTGTTGCCCAGGCTGGAGTGCAGTGGCATGCTCACACCACTGCAGCCTCGACCTGCTGGGCTCAGGTGATCCTTGCACCTCAGCCTTCCAAGTAGCTGGAACTACAGGCACATGCCACCATGCCCAGCTAATTTTTTGATTTGTTGTAGAGACAAGGTCTCACCAAGTTGTTCAGGTTAGTCTCGAACCATGGGACTCAGGCAATCCTCTCACCTTGGCTTCCCAAAATGCTGGGATTATAGGTTTGAGCCACTGTGCCTGGCCTATACCTCTTTCTTAATTGAAATTGTGAGGTGAAACAAATTTTCCTTCATCTTAGGGGAGAGATGTTCTAGAATGCCTCAGATCACTGGCTTCCTAAAAATTCTACTCTTATGGGAAGCCCCTGAATCTTTGTGGGTTTATCTATAAACCTTTAACTTACCATGTTATGCTAAAGTAACTTTGGACATTAAAGAAACTCAGATTCCTCTTCCCAGATTCTTTTCCGCCTAGTAGTGTGTGGGAGCAAAGAGAGATGTGTTTAGAGAGATTCTGCCTAAACACTCCAGGATCATCTGAGTCATAAAACACTCAGTTCATTGGGAAGTGGCGGTGTGATTCCATCTGCCTCCAGAAACTGAATATAGTAGACCTGGTTCCACTTAAATGTCCTTTTTCTCTTATATGGCTAGCTTACGAAGTGGTACCTTCATGTGCTGCTGAGCCCTGCCTTAAAACTGATCATTAAAGGTGGGGTCTTCAACAAAATGACAAAATTCAGCCACAGTCTCCAGGCTCTGACTCACTTGCATCCTTGTGAAATTCAGCCCCTTGCCCCCCCCCTGAGGCAGTAGCCACTGGAAAGTTAATGATTCCTCATCTCTGAGATCCAGGTGCTGTCCTCCTGCGACTACAGGGACAGCAATCTTCTGTCTTGGTTATACCCAAGGGATCCACCTAGGATAACATACACAGATTCATATATAACAACCAAATTAAAAAGTAAGTTTGGGCTGATATAATTAATTCCATTTCTCTGTAGATACAAGGAAAGTCAGAGCCCCATAACTCTTTAACTGATCATGTTGTGCTCACTTTCCAGAACTCTTCTTTATCTGCCTCATACAAGGAGCTGAGTAGAGTAGGATTTGTGGTAATACAGAGGGAGTCATGAAGGTGGAGACCCAAAGTCCACATGGGCAGATATGGGCTAAGCTGGTCTCTTCTTGCTTTTGCCTTTGGCCCAGCCCCTGACTGGTTCTGTTCAGAGATTTGGGAGGTACCAAACAGTGTATAGTTAATTCAATCACCCAAATCCTCTCCCATTAGTTCAATTCAATAAATATTTACCAAGTGACTACAAGTTGCCACACAGTGCCCTAGGCCTAGGAAATGTAAATGTTGGTAAACAAATACTATGGAAGATGTGAGAGAGAGGGAAGGAAGGAGAGAGGAGGAAGGGAGGGAGGAAGGAAGGAAGGAAGGAAGGAAGGAAAGAAGGAAGGAAGGATGGAAGGAAGGAAGGAAGGAAGGAAGGAAGAATATCCTTAATATTTGAGAGTTATGTTTTTGGCAGTGCTCTAAAGAGAACCTCAATTACTGCAGTTGGAGGGAAGATTATGCGGAAGATCAGAAACAGAATTAATTGCAAAAGTAGTAGACCTTATGAGATGGATGATTTCATAATCTCAGCAAATTTCTCACGTCAGAATCACGGACTGAAGGAGTATGATCCTGAGATCCGGGATGGGAATACCTGGGTGGATGTGCTTGAGAACCTCGAATCCCAAAGATTCCTCTGAACTCTCTGGGCCTGGGGAAGTGGCTCACACCTCCTAACCCACCTACCTTTGCCAGGAGACAACAGTTTCTTCCTGAGTGAAGATCATGTAGAGGCCTCACAAAGAGATATGCCTTGAATGACGATATTTGCCTTCCTCAAAGTTTGCCTGAACTTAATCTCATGACTTCTAAGCCTATAGCTAGGTCAGGTCTCAACATGATCCAATCAGGCAAATATTGGCTGCTTCAGGTGAAAAAACATTATTTACCATAAATGTTGCAGTACTTGGATAATAATAAATAATAATGTCAGGAACTAGGAGAACATACCGAGAGTGGTTATTGAGGGTGCTGCAGTGTTGGAATATGACTAAATAAAGGAGGACTTATTTATATGATAACTCGGGATTTAATATCCAGGCATGAACACTTGCAAACAGTTCTAATATATTGCATAGATGACTCCTTGAAGCTTGGAAACAATATTAGTTGACAGCCAATGAAGTGGAGACACTGGAAATGTCTTAGCAGAGTATTGAAGATGTGGTCAAAAGAATCAGAGCAATGGATATTTTACAATGACAGAACCCATTGACTGATTGCATTCCCCTGGAGAACTAGAAGACACTTGTTATACAAAAGCAATGAGGAACATGCTAGTGAGAGGGATACTGGCAACTGAGATGCTCATGGTTGGGGTCTGTCTTTTAAGATAAGGTTTGTACGTTGAACCAATGGGGATTCTATGGTGCATAACCCTGATAGGTACAACACACAGGTTTTATAGGCCAGGCTTGATGATAGGGCAGACTGCTATGGAACATGACTTCCTAGTGTCGATATGGATGATAGGATTCCAGAATAGCAGAGTACAGTTGGTGACATTTAGTTTTGAGAGGCAAGGTAGGCAAAATTACCATAAAGTTCTATAAAACAAGAATGGCCAGGGGCCTGACTCAGAAATATCTGTCTATTCTGTTTATAGAAGTAAAGTTCTGTTTACAGAAGTAAAGCCTGCTCTAAGTTAACTCTCTTGCTCTCTGTCACAATATAGTCCAAAATATACTTGATTGTTAGACTATAGTCTACAATATATTTGATTGTTAGACTATGTATGGTTTTCACAGAAAACCATACGGATCTACTGTGTTGAAGATGTTATGCTATTTGGACCTGGTTGATCAAAAAGTGGCAAATATGATGCATGCTTGCGTGTCAGAGGGTGGGCAATAAACTCTACTAAGAATAAGGAGACTGCCACATTGTGGAAGTTTTTAGGTATACAGTGGTTTGAGATATACTGAGATATCCCTTCTAAGGGAAAGACAAGTTATTGCACCTTTCACTTCTTATCATCAAGACAGAAACAGAACACTTGGTAGGGTTCTTTAGAGTTTGGAATCAATACATACTACATAGGGGAGCCTTGGTGAGAGGGAGCAGTAATGACTTGGTGGCTCTGACAGTAGTCACCTCTTGATGGGCAGCCCTGGTCACACAGGTCCTTCATAACCAATAGTTTAGTGCTCAGTCTCTCACTAAGGTGATCTAAGCTATTGTGCTACTGAATAACAGATTTTTCAGTTGTAGAGACTGGTATGAACCCTCAAATGATGTTAACCAGGCAGTGGCAGGTGGATTACATTGAAATTCTTTCACCCTAAAAGCGGTAGCAATTCACCATAATGGGGATTAATACATATTTTGGGATTTGATTTGCCATCCTAGGCTACAGCACTTGACCAGTAGTACTATTCAAGAGTGTCTGATGTGTTCTCATGGGATTCACATAAAATGTCCTCATATTAAACATTGCATTTCACAGTGGAAGAGTGTGACAAGACCAGACAATCACGATCTTATCACATATCTCATCACTCAGAAATTCCCAACCCGATAGATCAGTGGAATGACAGGGTCAATTTAGGGATGATGCACTCCATAGTTGGGGTGCTGTTATTCAAGATAAGCAATATAGTTTTTTTTTGTTGTTGTTATTTAGTTTTTATTTCTCTGCAATCCAACTAGACGTGGAAGGGAATAAGGAAAATATGGAACCCAAAGAATCGTAACGAGAGCACAAAGATTATAGGGATACTGCGAGCAAACGGGATGGAGGGGGTGCTCTCCTGAGCTACAGCAGGTAATTTAAGATAAAACAAGTCAAATTTATTAGAGTTGTCCACAGTCAGCAATGGTGATCTTCTTGCTGGTCTTGCCATTCTTGGACCCAAAGCCCTCCATGGCTTGTACAACATTCATGCCCTCTTTCACCTTGCCAAAAACCACATGCTTGCCATCCAACCACTCAGTCTTAGTAATGCAGATGAAAAACTGGGAACCGTTTGTGTTGGGTCCAGCATTTGCCATGGACAAAATGCCGGGACCTGTATGCTTCAAGATGAAGTTCTCATCATCAAATTTCTCCCCATAGATGGACTTGCCGCCAGTGCCATTATGGCGTGTAAAGTCCTACCCTGGCACATAAACCCTGGAATAATTCTGTGAAAGCAGGAACCCTTATAACTGAATCCTTTCTCTCCAGTGCTCAGAGCATGAAAATTTTCTGCTGTCTTTGGAACTTTGTCTGCAAACAGCTCGAAGGAGACGCAGCCCAGGGGCTCGCCGTCGATGGCGGGTGGGGTTGACCATGGCTGAAGGGAAAAGGCTCAAGGCGGCAGCGTCTGCAAAGCCTAGTTTGTTTTTTATTTTAAAGATGTGGGGGTACAATTCAAGGCTAGGTATACAAATGTTGATTATGAAGGTACCCTTGTTGATGAGGTGTGTCCCTCTCTCCCCTAGCAGTTTCCCTCAACTGCCAATCCCACCCCCCACCCCTAACACTTTCTCTCAACTGCCAATTCCACTCCCCTCTGGCAGTTTTCCACTACTGCCAATCCCTTTCTTGTAGTATTATGATAATTGTTCAAGGTCTGCTTATGAGTAAGACCATATGGTATTCTGTTCTTTGTTTCTGTGATAGATCACTGAGTATGATAGACTCTAAATCCATCCAATTTGCTGTGAAGTCTATATGTTTGTCCTTCTCATTGGCTGCATAATATTTCATTATGTATATATATCACAATTTTTTTATGCAGTTGAGCTTCGATGTGCAGCATGGCTGGTTCCATGTTTTTGCTATTGTGAGTAGAGCTGCAACAAACATACGTGTGCAGGTGTCTTTTTTGTAAAATGATTTGAGTTCCTCTGGGTATATTCCCAATAGGGGAATTGCTGGTCATATGGAAGGTCAATTTCTAGTTCTTTCAGAAATCACCACACTCTTACAAAGAGGTTGCACTAGTTTGCATTCCCACCAGCAATGTAGAAACGTTCCTTTTTCTCCACATCCTCGCCAGCATCTGTTGTTGTTTTGTTAATGATGGCCATTCTCACTGGAGTTAGGTGGTATCTCAATTTGGTTTTGATTTGCATTTCTCTGATGATTGGTGAGGCTGAGCAGTTTTTCATGTGTCTGTTGGTGGCCCGTATATCTTTTTTGAGAAGTGTCTATTCATGTCTTTTGTCCTCTTTTGAAAAGGGCTGTTTGTTTTTTTCCTTTCGGCGCATTTGAGTTCCTTGTAGATCCTAGATGTTAGGACTTTCTCAGATACACAGTTTGCAAGTATTTTTTCCCATTCTGTGGGCTGTCTTCCTGATCTCTTGATGGTTTCTTTTGCTTTGCAAAAGCTCATTAGATCCCACTTGTCTTTTTTGATGAGATCCCACTTGTCTTTTTTCTTAAGAGATGGGCATTTAGAGTTCTGAAAAGAAATTGGCTGCCAGTTCCAATCTCCATAAGGGCGTCTCCTGTGTTTTCAAAGATTCTTATAGTTTGGGGTTTTATGTTTAGGTCTTTGATCCATTTAGAGTTGATGTTTGTGTATGGTGATAGGTAGGGGTCCTGCTTCAGTCTTCTGCATGTGATCAGCCAGTTTTCCCAGTTCCATTTACTGAATAGGTTCTCCTCTCCCCAGTGGTTGTTGGAACCTTTGTCAAAGATGAGTTGGTTGAGAAATTGAGGTTTTGCTTCTGGAATCTCTGTCCTGTTTCATTGATCTATGTGCCTGTTCTTGTACCAATACCAGGTTGTTTTGATTACTGTAGCCTTTTAGCAAAGCTTGAAGTCTGAAAGTGTAATACCTCCTGCTTTGTTTCTTTTGCTAAGCATTGTTTTGGCTGTTCATGTTCATTTATGTTTCCATATGAATTTCTGTATTGTCATTTTCAGGTCTGAGAAGAATGATGTTGGTAACTTAATGGGTATTGCATTGAATCTGTAGATTGCCTTTGGTAGGATGGACATCTTAACAATGTTGATTCTTCTGACCCATGAGCATGGAATATTTTTCCATTTGTTTGTGTCTTCTTGGATTTATTTGAGCAGTGTTTTGTAGTTCTTATTGTAAAGGTCTTTCACTTCTCTTATTAGGAAGATGCCGAGGTATTTCTTCGTATGTGTGTGTGGCTATTGTCAATGGGATTGTGCTTTTAATTTGGGTCTCTGCCTGCTTTTTGTTGGTGTATAGGAATGCAACTGTCTTTTGTGCATTTATTTTGTACCCTGAGACTCTGCCAAAGTCCTTTATCAGTGCAAGCAGGTTTTTGACAGATTCTCTTGGATTTTCAAGGTATAGGATCATATCATCAGCAAAAAGGGGTAACTTGACTTCCTCTTTTTCTTTTGGATACCTTGGTTTTCCTTTTAGATACCTCAGTTTTCCTTCTCTTGTCTAGTTGCCTAGTTGTGTAGGACTTCCAACACAACATTGAAGAAGAGGGGTGACTGTGGGCAACCTTGTCTTGCTCCAGTTTCTAGGGGAAATGTTTCCAGTTTCTGTCCATTTAGCAATATGTTAGTTGTGGGTTTATCGTAGATGGCACTTACTATTTTGAGGTATGTTCCTTCTATACCTAGGTATTTGAGGGATTTTATCAAGAAGGGATGCTGGATTTTATCAAAAGCTTTTTCTGCATCTAATGATATAATCATGTAGTTCTTGTTTTTACATCTGTTGATGTATTTAATGACAGTTATGATCCTGTGAATGTTGAACCAGTCCTGCATCCTGGCGATGAAGTCTACTTGGTCATGGTGGATGATTTTTAAGATGTGTTTTTGGATCCGATTCGCTAGAATCTTGTTGAGAATTTTTGCATGTTCATAAGGGATATTGGCCTGTAGTTCTCTCTCTCTCTTTTTTTTTTTTTTGATCTTTACCTGATTTGGGTATCAGTGTGATGTTAGCTTCATAAAATGATTTGGGGAGAATTCCATCTTCTCTATTGCCTGGGATACTTTCAAAAGGATTGGTATGAGCTCCTCCTTGTATGTTTGTAGAATTCTGCTGGAAAGTCATTCGGTCCAGGGCTTTTTTTGGTAGGTAGTTTTCATATGACAGAGTCAGTTTCCTGGGTTGTTATTGTTCTATTTAGTGTCTCAATGTCTTCTTGTTCAACCTGAGGAGGCTGTGTGATGTCAGAAAGTCCTCCATTTCATTTAGGTTATCAAGTTTGTTTCCATATAGGTGTACATAGTAATCTCTGATAATCTTTTGTATTTCTTCAGGGTCAGTTGTGATTTGTTCTTTTGTATTTCTGATTGTGTTTATTTGGACTTTTTCTCTCTTTTTCTTAGTCATTCTGGCTAGGGGTCCATCAATCTTGTTAATTCTTTCAAAGAACCAGGTTTTTGTTTTGTTGATGTTTTCCATGATATTTTTGTCTTCTATGTCCCGTATTTGGGCTCTTATTTTGGTGATTTGGATTCTTCTGTTAAAGTTGAGGTTTTGGTGGTCTTCTCTTTCCAGCTCCCTTAGGTGATTTGTTAGGCTCTCCACTTGTGATCTTTCCATTTTCTAGATGTGTGCTCATAGAGATATAAATTCCCCTCTTAGGACTGCTTTCATAGCATCTCAGAGGTTTTGGTAAGATGTTTCTTCATTTTCATTTGTTTCCGGGAATTTTGTAATTTCTGCTTTGATTTCAGTGTTGACCCAGTAGTTGTTCAGCATCATGCTGTTTAGTGTCCATGTCTTTGTGGGCTTTGGGGGAAAATTTGATATTTATTTTTATTCTACTGTGGTCTGAGAGTGTGCATGGCAAGATTTCAACCTTATGGAATTTTTTTATACTTGATTTATGGCCAAGGATGTGATCAATCTTGGAGTACATTCCATGTGGTGATGAGTAGAATATATATTCTGTGATTATTGGGTGGAATAATCTGTAGGTATCTATTAAGTCCATTTGGTTGAGTGTCAGATTTAGGCTGATCTCGTTGAGTTTTTGCCTCGATGATCTATCTACGGCTGTTAGTGGAGTATTAATTTCCCTGCTATAATAGTGTTAGAGTCCATATCTTTTTTAATTTTTTAAATTTTTTACTTTTTTTTATAATCAATATTTTTTATAATGATATTGTGGGGTACAGTTAAGGGTTAGGTATACAAATACATTTCGTTCAGGCACCCTTGTTGATAAAGAGGTGTTTCCCCATCCCCAGACAGATATTTACTAACGTTAATCCCATCTCCCCCCCGCATAGTTTCCCACTACTGTCAGTCATTTTCTTATAGTATTACATTGGATGTTCAAGGTCCACTATGTGAGTGAGAACATGTGATACTCTGATCTTTGTTTCTGTGAGAAGTCACTCAGTATTATAGACTCTAGTTCCATCCAGGTTGCTGAGAAATTCATGATTTTGTTCTTTTTTATGGCTGTGTAGTATTCCATCATATATATGTACCACATTTTTAAAATCCAGTCCTCCTTTGATGGACAGCATGGTTGTTTCCAAGTTCTTGCTATTGTGAACAATACTGCGATAAACATACATGTGCAAGTATCTTTTTTATAGAGTGATTTGAGTTCTACAGGTTATATTCCCAGTAGGGGGATTGCGGGGTCATATGGGAGGTTGATATTTAGAGCTTTTAGGAATCGCCATGCTGCTTTCCACAGAGGTTGCACCAGTTTACACTCCCACCAACACTTAGAAGTGTTCCCTTTTCGCCACACCCTCTCCAGCAGCTGTTATTTTTTGAGCTGCTGATAATTGCCATTCTGACTGGAGTTAG
>NW_007206876.1:0-338 GCF_000164805.1 Carlito syrichta | reverse complement strand
TAAGATGGACATCTTCACAATGTTGATTCTTCCAATCCATGAGTATGGGATATTTTTCCACTTGTTTGTGTCATCTTTGATTTCTTTGAGCGGCGTTTTGTAGTTTTCATTGTAAAGGTCTTTCACGTCTCTGGTTAGGAAGATGCCAAGGTATTTCATTATATGTGTGCCTATTGTGAATGGAATTGTGGTTTTTATTTGGGTTTCTGTTTGTTTATTATTGGTGCAAAGAAATGTGATTGTCTTTTGCACATTTACTTTGTATCCTGAGACTTTGTAAAAGGCCTTTATCAGTGTAAGGAGGTTTTTGACAGATTCTCTTGGGTTTTCAAGGTACA
>NW_007206875.1:0-910 GCF_000164805.1 Carlito syrichta | reverse complement strand
GGGCTTTTTTTCGTAGGTAGTTTTCTTTTTATGTAGCTGATTTTCTTGATTGTTATTGGTCTATTTAGGGTCTCAATTTCTTCTTGTTTCAACCTAGGTAGGTTGTGTGTTGTCAGAAAGTCCTCCATTTCCTTAAGGTTTTCAAGTTTGTTTCCACACAAGTGTACGTAGTAGTCTCTAATGATCTTTTGTATTTCTTCAGGGTCAGATGTGACTTCATCTTTTCTGTTTCTGATTGTGCTTATTTGGGTTTTTTCTCGTTTTTTTCTTGGTCAGTCTAGCTAGGGGACCATCGATTTGTTTATCCTTTCGAAGAACCAGCTTTTGTTTCATTGATTTTTTGTATTATCTTTTGGTCTTCTATTTCCTGGATTTGGGCTTTTATTTTGGTGATCTGGATTCTTCTGCTGAAATTAGAGTTTTTGTGGTCTTGCTTTTCCAGCTTCCTAGGTGGCTTCTTAGGCTGTTAATTTGTGACCCTTCCATTTTCTTCATGTGCGTTTGTAGGGATATAGATTCCCTTCTTACTACAAATTTCATAGCATCCCTGAGATATTGATATTTTTCTTTATTTTCATTTGTTTCCAGGTATCTTTTGATCTCTTTTTGTTTTCATCATTGATCCAGGAGTTATTTAGCATCATGCTGTTTAGTGTCCATGTCTTTGTGGGTTTTGGGGGGACCTTGTTGGTGTTAATGTCTATTTTTATTCCACTCTGATCCGAGAAGTTGCATGGTAGAATTTCGGTCCTTTTAAATTTACTTATGCTTGATTTATGGCCAATTATGTGGTCGATCTTAGAATGCATTCCATGTGGTGATGAGTAGAATATGTATTCTGTGGTCTTTGGATGGAGTTTTCTGTAGGTATCAATTAAGTTCATTTGGTCAAGAGTCACATTGAGGTTCC
>NW_007206874.1:0-303 GCF_000164805.1 Carlito syrichta | reverse complement strand
CGGAATTACAGGCAAGCACTATCACGCCCGGCTGATTTTTTGATTTGTTGTAGAGATGAGGTCTCGCTGCCCAGGCAGGGCTCGAACCCACAGGCTCAGGCCATCCACTCACCTCAGCCTCCCAAAAGCGCGGGATGACAGGCTGAACCACCGAGCCCGGCTGGTGTTACTTTTTAATTGTGCCCATTCTAACATGTGTGTGGTGATAGCTCATTGTAGTTTTAATTTGTATTTCCCTAATGGCAAATGGTGTTGAACATCTTCCTATGTTTATTTTATAGTGTTCCATTATTTCATGTGCTT
>NW_007206873.1:0-343 GCF_000164805.1 Carlito syrichta | reverse complement strand
CCCATTCTAACATGTGTGTGGTGATAGCTCATTGTAGTTTTAATTTGTATTTCCCTAATGACAAATGGTGTTGAACATCTTCCTATGTTTATTTTATAGTGTTCCATTATTTCATGTGCTTATTTACTGATCTTCTTGGTGAAATATCTCTTCACATCTTTTCTCTTTATTTATTTATTTAGAGTCAGAGTGTCATTCTGTTGCCCAGGCTAGAGTGCAGTGGCACGCTCATGGCCACTGCAGCCTCGACCTGCTGGGCTTAGGTGATCCTTCCGCCTTAGCCTCCCAAGTAGCTGGAACTACAGGCATGCACCACCATGCCCAGCTAATTTTTCTTGATTTA
>NW_007206872.1:0-524 GCF_000164805.1 Carlito syrichta | reverse complement strand
CCCCAACCAAAAAAAAAAAAAAAGGAAGGCTAAGGTGGAAGGTTCGCCTGAGCCCAGGGGGTCGAGGATGTGGTAGCTTTGAGAGTTCCACAGCACTCCAGCCTGGGCAACAGAATGAGACTGACTCAAAAAATAAAAAGTATTTTAAACTTTTACAGAGACAAAGTCTCACTATGTTGCCTAGGCTGGTCTTGAACTCCTGGGCTCAACTGTTGTTGCCTCAGCCTCCCAAAATGCTAAAATTACAGGCATGAGGCACCACGCTCAGCCAAGTTTAGGGAATTAAGAGCACTGTATTTCTTATTGTGTTGTAATAAATTAGGCATAAAATAAAGCTTTAAACATTCTAAAATCAGCTTTTGAGGTTTTTCTTTTTTTGTTTTGTTTTGTTTATTTATTTATTTATTTCATCAATATTTTTATTATGGTTTTGTGGGGTACAGTTAAGGGTTATGTGTACAATTAACGTTTCATTCAGGCACCCTGTTGATAAGAGGTGTTTCCCCATCCCCAGACAGATATTT
>NW_007206871.1:0-435 GCF_000164805.1 Carlito syrichta | reverse complement strand
GTGAGTTCTTAGTCCCTTTGCCCAGATCAGGAGCCCAAAGCTCAGTGGGGTGAAGCCACTTGGCTTAGGCCACACAGCCAGAGAGGTAGGGGAGCACAGACTGCACCCCAGGCAGCCTGGTGTGGTGGGTGCCCCAGCCCTGAAACCCACACTGCCCCACTAAACGCATGTCACCCAGCTGGAAAGGCAACCACGCGGTGGCTAGAATATGCGTTGTCTTGCCACTTTCTGATCAGATTTCTGGGTATGATCTGTGTTTTGTTGACTCTGTGGTTGGAAGCAGATTCAGGGGATGTGGAGAAGGGATAGTCATTTCAAGGGTGCTAATGCTCCCCTCCCCTTGAGGGGCTTTCTGTCATACAAGGCTGTGGAGAACAGAGGCCAACCAGGGCTCAGGATGGCATCCTGGTTACTCTGGGTGGATATGCTCGGGTG
>NW_007206870.1:0-344 GCF_000164805.1 Carlito syrichta | reverse complement strand
ATCTCTCTCCCCTCCTGTCTCTTCCTTATCTCTCTGTCTCTGTCTCTCTCTCTCTGTCTCTGTCTCTCTCTGTCTGTCTCTCTGTCTCTCTCTTCTCCCATCTCTCCCTTATCTCTCTCTGTCTCTGTCTCTCTCTGTCTCTGTCTCTCTGTCTCTGTCTCTCTCTTCTTCCATCTCTCCCTTATCTCTGTCTCTGTCTCTCTCCCCTCCTGTCTCTCCCTTATCTCTCTCCGTCTCGGTCTCTGTCTCTCTCTCTCCCCGGGGAGTCCGAGGGTGCGAGGCCAGCCGGGCCCGCATAGCAAGACCCCACCCCTACCCCAAATCAAAATAAAAGTGATTTTCCA
>NW_007206869.1:0-313 GCF_000164805.1 Carlito syrichta | reverse complement strand
TCTCTGTCTCTGTCTCTCTCCCCTCCTGTCTCTCCCTTATCTCTCTCCGTCTCGGTCTCTGTCTCTCTCTCTCCCCGGGGAGTCCGAGGGTGCGAGGCCCGCCGGGCCCGCATAGCAAGACCCCACCCCTACCCCAAATCAAAATAAAAGTGATTTTCCATAAAAAACCAGGCCCCAGGGGCTCAGGCCGGTCCCCTCAGCCCTGGGGGAGGCCGAGGCGGGAGGATCGCGGGAGGCCGGGGGTTCGAGACCCGCCGGGGCCGCCTAGCCAGACCCCGACTCAAAAATGTAAGTTAATAAAATAATAATAATA
>NW_007206868.1:0-342 GCF_000164805.1 Carlito syrichta | reverse complement strand
ATGGGGCTGTTTGTTTTTTTCTTTTCAGCACATTTGAGTTCCTTGTAGATCCTAGATGTTAGGTCTTTGTCAGTTATGCAGTTGGCAAATATTTTTTCCCAGTCTGTGGGCTGTCTTCCCGCTCTCTTGAAGATTTCCTTTGGCTTTGCAGGAGTTTTTCAGTTTGATGAAGATTTCCTTTGGCTTTGCAGGAGTTTTTCTGTTTTCTATCTTATCTCTTATGGCATGGACTCTTGGGGTTTTGATCAGGAACTGGTTGCCAGTTCCATTTTCCATAGGGTATCTCCTGCATTTTCTAAAGTTCTCATAGTTTGAGGTTTTACATTTAGGTCTTTGATCCAT
>NW_007206867.1:0-905 GCF_000164805.1 Carlito syrichta | reverse complement strand
CAGAACAACAACTCTATAAGAACTCTATGATAGGGACAAACCCTCACATTTCAATAATTAGCCTGAATGTGAATGGACTAAATGCATCACTGAAAAGACATAGAATGGCAAAATGGATAAAATATCACCAGGCAACAATATGCTACCTTCAAGAAACCCATCTCACTAGAAGGGACATACACAGACTCAAAGTAAGAGGATGGGAAACAAATTTTCAGGCAAATGGAACACAAAAGAAAGGAAGAGTCATGATCCTAATTTCAGACAAAACGCCATTTAAGCTATCAAAAATTAAAAAAGATACAGAGGGACACTACATAATGATAAAAGGTTCACTCCATCAACAAGAAATATCTATACTAAACATGTATGCACCCAACATAGGTGCGCCAACTTTCATAAAGCAACTTCTAGGAAAACTAAAGAAAGATATTGACTCTAACACCATCATAACTGGGGACTTTAATACCCCACTCACAACCCTAGACAGATCATCAGGACAAAAAATCAGCAAGGAGATCTGGAATCTTCAAGGTGACTCTGGACCAAATGAACTTAATTGATATCTACAGAACACTCCATCCAAAGACCACAGAATACACATTCTACTCATCACTGCATGGAATGTATTCTAAGATTGACCACATAATTGACCATAAATCAAGCATAAGCAAATTTAAAAGGACCAAAATTCTACCATGCACCTTCTCGGACCACATTGGGATAAAAATAAACATTGACACCAACATGGATAGTGTTCATGTCTTTGTGGTCCCCAAACCCACAAAGACATGGACACTAAACAGTATGATGCTATACAACTCCTGGGTCAATGATGAAATCAAAACAGAGATCAAAAGATACCTGGAAACAAATGAAAATGAAGAAACATCTTACCAAAATCT
>NW_007206866.1:0-443 GCF_000164805.1 Carlito syrichta | reverse complement strand
CCTGTTGGCTGCTCGGATATCTTCCTTTGAGAAGTGTCTGTTTATATCTTTTGCCCATTTTATAATGGGGTTGTTTGTTTTTTTCTTTTCAGCACGTTTGAGTTCCTTGTAGATCAAGATGTTAAGCGTTTGTCAGACCTGGAGTTGGCAAACACTTTTTCCCAGTCTGTAGGCTGTCTCCCTGCTCTCTTGATGGTTTCTTTCGCTTTGGAGAAGCTTGTCAGTTTAATGAGGTCCCACTTGTCTATGTTATCTCTTATGGCCTGTGGGTTTCGGGTTTTTTCAGAAATTGGATGCCAGTTCCAATTTTCATGAGGGTATGTTCTTCATTTTCTAATGTTCTTATAGTTTGAGGTTTTACATTTAGGACTCTGATCCATTTAGAGTTAATTTTTGTGTATGAGGATAGATAGGGGTCCTGTTTCAATCTCCTGCATGTGGTC
>NW_007206865.1:0-416 GCF_000164805.1 Carlito syrichta | reverse complement strand
TCCAGGGGGCAGGTGGTGGCTCTGGGTCCCTCACAGGGCACTTTAGCCAGAAATGGGACCGGTATCTCTGAGGGGCAGGCGCTCAGAGCCTTCCTGGGGTGACCGGAAGATTGGGGCTGGGTGCTGCTCATGATGATGTAGCCAGAGATGGAGCAGGGAACTGGGATTTGGGATTCCCCAGCCAGCCAAAATCACATATAGTGGAGAAGCTGTGGTCCAGCTGCAATGTCTGGCCCTGTGTGGGACCAAAAGTCGCTAGACCTCGTGCCAGTGCAGCTGGCGGTGGTCAGGGGGATGCAGGAAGAAAAGTAATAGTCTTTTTGGGAACTCACGTTCCGAGAGTCTCACGGATCCATCTATGCTGTTGCCATCTTCAGGTCGCCTGCACCACATTTTTTTAATCCAGTCCTCTTTTG
>NW_007206864.1:0-3541 GCF_000164805.1 Carlito syrichta | reverse complement strand
ATTGATCTTGTTTATCCTTTCGAAGAACCAGCTTTTTGTTTCATTGATTTTTTTGTTTTATCTTTTTGTCTTCTATGTCCTGGATTTGGGCTTTTATTTTCGTCATCTGGATTCTTCTGCTGAAATTAGGGTTTTTGTGGTCTTGCTTTTTCAGCTTCCTTAGGTAGCTTGTTAGGCTGTTAATTTGTATTCTTTCCATTTTTTTCATATGTGTTTGCAGGGATATAAATTCCCCTTTTACTACAGCTTTTAAGACGTCCCAGAGATTTTGGTAAGATGTTTCTTCATTTTCATTTGTTTCCAGGTATCTTTTGATCTCTGTTTTGATTTCATTAATGACCCAGGAGTTGTTTTGCATCATGCTGTTTAGTGTCCATATCTTTGTGGGTTTTGGGGGGACCTTGTTGGTGTCAATGTTTATTTTTATTCCCTGTGGTCCGAGAAGGTGCATGGTAGAATTTCAGTCTTTTAAAATTTGCTTATGCTTGATTTGTGTCCAATTATGTGGTTGATCTTAGAATATGTTCCATGCGGTGATGAGTAGAATGTGTATTCTGTGGTCTTTGAAGGGAGTGTTCTGTAGGTATCAATTAAGTCCATTTGGTCCAGAGTCTCATTGAGGTTCTGGAGCTCCTTGCTGATTTTTTGTCCTGATGATCTGTCTAGGGTTGTGAGTGGTGTATTAAAGTCCCCAGTTATGATGGTGTTAGAGTCAATGTCTTTCTTTAGTTTTCCTAGAAGTTGCTTTATGAATGTTGGCACACCTATGTTGGGTGCATATATGTTTAGGATAGATATTTCTTGTTGATGGAGTGAACCTTTTATCATTATGTAGTGGCCCTCTGTATCTTTTTTAATTTTTGATAGCTTAAATGGTATTTTGTCTGAAATTAGGATCGTGACTCCTCCTTTCTTTTGTGTTCCATTTGCCTGAAAATTTGTTTCCCATCCTCTTACTTTGAGTCTGTGTATGTCCTTTCTAGTGAGATGGGTCTCTTGAAGGCAGTATATTGTTGCCTGGTGATATTTTATCCATTTTGTCATTCTATGTCTTTTCAGTGGTGCGTTTAGTCCATTCACATTCAGGCTAATTATTGAAATGTGAGAGTTCATCCCTATCATGGAGTTCTTATTAAGTTGTTGTTCTTCCACTTGTTTTTTTCTTTTTTTTATGTCTTTCTTTTGCTTTTGGGGTTGGTTTGTGTATATTTTATTCTTTTCCCTGTACTCTTGTGAAGAATGTTGTTCTTTTTTCCTTTTCTTCTGTGTTTAGTACTTTCTTAAGTGTTTCATGTATAGATGGTTTTGTGGCAGCATAAGTTCTTAGGGATTGGATATCTGGGAAGGATTTTAATTTTCCCTCACTGATGAAGCTTAGCGTGGCCGGATAGGTTATTCTTGGTTGAAATTTTTTATCTTTTGGGACTTTGAAGATAGGGCTCCAAGCTCTCCTAGCCTGCAGGGTTTCTGTAGATAAATCTGCTGCTATTCTGATTGGTCTTCCATAGAAGGTGATCTGGCCTTTTTCTCTTGCTGCCTTTAGGATTTTTTCTTTTGTGCCTACTTTGTTTAGGTGAATTATTATGTGTCTAGGAATTGGTCTTCTCATTTGTTGTCTTGCAGGGGTTTTCTGAGTCTCTTGTGCTTCAATTTTTGCATCACTGATTAGATAAGGGAAGTTTTCTTGAATGATCTCATGGAAAGTTTGTTCCAATGTGGTCTCTGTTTCTCTTTCTGCCTCAGAGAGTCCAATTACTCTTAGGTTAGTCCTCTTGAGGTAGTCACTCATCTCTTGAAGGTTTTGCTCTGTCTTTTTTAGCTTATTTTCTGTGTTTTTAAGAGTTTGGGTTATTTCTATATTTTGGTCCTCAAGTTCTGAGATTATTTCTTCTGCTTGGGTAATTCTGCTTTCCATGCTTATCAGTTTGTTATTTATTTCATTCACAGTATTCTTTATTACTCTATCTCAGATATCAGCTCCTTCTTAGTTTCTTCTTGTGTCTCCTCAATTCTTTTTAATCTCTCCATTATTGTCTTGATATCTACATTTGTAATTTGAGACCCTTCACTCTGGGGGCTTTTCATTGTTTGCATTCCAAAGTCAGTTTTCTCAGTGTCTGCCCTCCTAGGCGTCTGGGAAAGACCCATACTCTTCTTTTGGTTTTTCTTCATTTCTGTAGATTTTTCTACCTCTCCCTCTTTCCCTCCCCTTCTTCAATTCTGTTTTTGAGGGAAGGTGTATTTGCTTCTATTTCTCTTCTGCAATGTCCTGTTCTACCTTATGAGGGTCTTCTGGCTTTGTTCATTTTTCCCTCTACTTTACAATCTGTCTATTCAGCAGTATGTAGTCTTGGTCCCTAGACTTTAAAAGGGGGTGTGTAAAAGAGGAAAATAATGGAGGAAGGGGGGGTCAATAAGGAGTTAGAAAGAGAGAAGTGCGAGAGGGAAAACAGATATACATGCCAACTATCAGGTGAGAAAGAGACACAGGGCTGGGAAGAAGTGAAGAAAGACACATAAGAAAGATTCCCTAAAGAGTACTGATAACTACACAGAGACAGGCCAATAAAATCGAGAAACAATGTAAGTCAGAAGGTAAACAACAAATGTGATCTAAACCAACAGTTGCAATGATAAAATCATAAATCAAAATAAGTGATCAGACTAAAGTCACTTCTCTGATCTCTGATTCTGGCCTCTCCCTTTTGTTTTTCATTGCAGCGTAGGGGTGGGGCTTTGTCTCCTGTTTGGTGCCATTGCCTTAGGGACTGAGGTAAAGTTTGTTGATAGGTGGGCAGGGCAATGGAAGTCTCTGCCTGGAGAATGGAAAGGTAGTTTAAGCAGATCTGTTTTCCTCCACTTGTCTGGGTCCCCCAGCTTGGGGTCTCACACTGAGTGCCTCAGCCAGGGTGGGCTCGGAGTTCCAGAGCTCCAAAGCTCCAAAGGGGCAGGCGGTGGGTGGCAAGAGTGGCCCTGGGCCCCCCACAGGGTACTTCAGCCAGGAATGGGTCTGGTGTCTCTGAGGGGCGGGCACTCAGGGCCTCCCTGTGTGACTGGCGGCTTGGTGCCAGGTGCCAGGCTGGAGACAATGCAGCCCAGGAGGGAGCTGGAGGGGGCTAGGACCCGAGACTCCCACACATGCAGTGGAACAGCAGCAGCAGGGGGCTGCAATATCTGGCCTTAGGAAATGAGGTAAAGTTTGTTGATAGTTGGGTGGGGCAATGGAAGTCTCTGCCTGGAGAATGGCGAGGCAATTTAAGCAGATCTGTTTTTCTCTGCTTGTCTGGGTCCCCCAGCTTGGGGTCTCATGCTGAATGCCTCAGCCATGGTGGGCCCGGAGTTCCAGAGCTCCAAAGCTCCAAAGGGCAGGTGGTGGGTGGCAAGAGTGGCCCTGGGCCCTCCACAGGGTACTTCAGCCAGGAATGGGACCGGTGTCTCTGAGGGGCAGGTGCCCAGAGCCTCCCTGTGTGACCGGCAGCTTGGTGCAAAGGTACCAGGCTGGAGACAATGCAGCCGGGGAGGGAGCTGGAGGGAGCTGGGG
>NW_007206863.1:0-843 GCF_000164805.1 Carlito syrichta | reverse complement strand
TTTACTACAGCTTTTAAGACGTCCCAGAGATTTTGGTAAGATGTTTCTTTATTTTCATTTGTTTCCAGGTATCTTTTGATCTCTGTTTTGATTTCATTAATGACCCAGGAGTTGTTTTGCATCATGCTGTTTAGTGTCCATATCTTTGTGGGTTTTGGGGGGACCTTGTTGGTGTCAATGTTCATTTTTATTCCACTGTGGTCCGAGAAGGTGCATGGTAGAATTTCGGTCCTTTTAAATTTGCTTATGCTTGATTTATGGCCAATTATATGGTCGATCTTAGAATATGTTCCATGCAGTGATGAGTAGAATGTGTATTCTGTGGTCTTTGGATGGAGTGTTCTGTAGGTATCAATTAAGTCCATTTGGTCAAGAGTCACATTGAGGTTCTGGATCTCATTGCTGATTTTTTGTCCTGATGATCTGTCTAGGATTGTGAGTGGGATATTAAAGTCCCCAGTTATGATGGTGTTAGAGTCAATATCTTTCTTTAGTTTTCCTAGGAGTTGCTTTATAAAAGTTGGTGCACCTATGTTAGGTGCATATATGTTTAGGATAGATATTTCTTATTGAGGGAGTGAATCTTTTATCATTATTTAGTGGCCCTCTGTATCTTTTTGAATTTTTGAAAGCTTAAATAGTATTTTGTCTGAAATTAGGATCGTGACTCCTCCTTTCTTTTGTGTTCCATTCGCCTGAAAATTTGTTTCCCATCCTCTTACTTTGAGTCTGTGCATGTCCTTTCTAGTGAGATGGGTCTCTTGAAGGCAGTATATTGTTGCTTGGTGATATTTTATCCATTTTGCCATTCTATGTCTTTTCAGTGGTGCATTTAGTCCATCA
>NW_007206862.1:0-347 GCF_000164805.1 Carlito syrichta | reverse complement strand
TCATTTATGTTTCCATATGAATTTCTGTATTGTCATTTTCAAGTCTGAGAAGAATGATGTAGGTAACTTAATGGGTTAGGTGATTTCTTTCAGCAGTGTTTTGCTCTCATTGTAAGGTCTTTCATTTCTTTGAATTTTGGTGGTTATTTTGAATGGGGTTGTGCTTTTAATTTGGGTCTCTGCCTGCTTGTTGTTGGTGTACACTGTCTTTTGCACATTTATTTTGTATCCTGAGATTTTGCCAACGTCTTTTATCAGTGCAAGCAGGTTTTTGACAGATTCTCTTAGATTTTCAAGGTATAGGATCATATCACCAGCAAAGAGGGATAACTTGACTTCCTCTTTTC
>NW_007206861.1:0-478 GCF_000164805.1 Carlito syrichta | reverse complement strand
AGCAGGATTTATTGAGAGGACAGAGAAGCTCCCACATGGGAGGGGACCCGAGGGGGCTGCCCAGTACCTTCTGTCTTAACAAGTCTGGACCAGATGATTCTGCAATTATGGTATCCTGTGGCCTGAAGATTCCATATGTCTTTTTTTTTTTTTTCATTTTACAATTTTTTTTTTTTTGAGTTGGAGTCTCACTCCACTCAGGCTGGAGTGCAGTGCCATGCACGCACATGGCCACCCTAGGCTGGGCTCCAGTGATGCTTCTGCCTCAGCTTTCTGAGTAGCCGGAACTACAGACACTGGCTACCACACCCGACTATTATTTTATTGTAGAGACAAGGTCTCCCCAAGTTGCCCGGGGCATTTTACAATTTAAATTTAAAACTTTTAAGCAGGGCTCAGTGGCTCAGCCTGTAATCCTGCGCCTTTGGGAGGCTGAGTGAGTGGATTGCCTGAGCCCACGGGTTCGAGACCCGCCTGG
>NW_007206860.1:0-447 GCF_000164805.1 Carlito syrichta | reverse complement strand
CTAGGCAACTGACTTAACTAGGTCACTACCTAGCCAGCCAGTTTGCTAGCCGGCTGAATTAACTAGCTGTCTTAACTAGGTGGCCTGCTTTCTAGCCAGTTGAATTAACTAGTTTGCTACATAGCTAGCCAACTGGCTATGCAGCGAAATTAACTTGGTGACTTATCTTGTTAACTGGCTGTCTATCCAGCTGACTTAACTAGCAAGCTATCTAGCTAGCCAGCTGCCATCTCAGCTAAGTGAATTATCTGTCAATTCAGCTAAGTGAATTATCTGTCTAGTCAACTGGCTAGACAGCTGATATAACTTGCTAGCTACTTAGCTAGCAAGCTGGCTAGCCCTCTGTCAACTGGCTGACTTAACTAGCTAGCCAGCTTTCTAGTCAGCTGACTTAGTTGCCTAGATACCTAACTAGCCATCTGTGTTAACTAGCTGAAATAACTAGGG
>NW_007206859.1:0-669 GCF_000164805.1 Carlito syrichta | reverse complement strand
CCCGGAATTATAGGCATGCGCTACCACGCCCGACTGATTTTTTGATTTATTGTAGAGATGAGGTCTCGCTGCCCAGGCGGGTCTCGAACCCGCGGGTTCAGGCAATTCACTCACCTCAGCCTCCCAAAGGCACGGGATTACAGGCTGAGCCACCAAGCCCGGCTTCAGATCACCTTTTGACCTTGGCTTTCATTCCTTCTTCTGTGATGCCTCCCTCATTCTGGTCCTGGGGAGTGAGGGGGATGCTGGAGAACCCAATACCTTCCTCCAACCCCCCTCTCAGTTGCTGACAGATAAAATGCAGGGCTCCCAACCCTGTTCGAATGTCAAATGGACAACAAATTGTTTTTTAATATAAGTTTGTCCCATGTGATTGTTTGGGACCTACTTATGGTGAAACACCAACCTCTTGAGTCTGAAATGTACATGTCACTGATGCCCTATGTGTTCCTGACACCCTCTGTGTTTCCCAGAAGGGTGTACCCAGGAGTTGTTAATCACTAAATGTTTTCCCAGGCATCAAATGTCTGCTATTCCCAGGAAGCTGCTAATTTGTGTTACTCAAGCCCCTTATTAAAGGTCAAGACCTCCCATTCATGTCTCCTGGCCTGCCGTTGCCAGGGCTGTTTCTGGAAAAGAGCTGGTTGACGTGACCCAGCATTCTCTTTC
>NW_007206858.1:0-1588 GCF_000164805.1 Carlito syrichta | reverse complement strand
CAATTCACTCACCTCAGCCTCCCAAAGGCACGGGATTACAGGCTGAGCCACCAAGCCCGGCTTCAAATCACCTTTTGACCTTGGCTTTCATTCCTTCTTCTGTGATGCCTCCCTCATTCTGGTCCTGGGGAGTGAGGGGGATGCTGGAGAACCCAATACCTTCCTCCAACCCCCCTCTCAGTTGCTGACAGATAAAATGCAGGGCTCCCAACCCTGTTCGAATGTCAAATGGACAACAAATTGTTTTTTAATATAAATTTGTCCCATGTGATTGTTTGGGACCTACTTATGGTGAAACACCAACCTCTTGAGTCTGAAATGTACATGTCACTGATGCCCTATGTGTTCCTGACACCCTCTGTGTTTCCCAGAAAGGTGTACCCAGTAGTTGTTAATCACTAAATGTTTTCCCAAGCATCAAATGTCTGCTATTCCCAAGAAGCTGCTAATTGTGTTACTCAAGCCCCTTATTAAGGTCAAGACCTCCCGTTCATGTCTCTGGCCTGCTGTTGCCAGGGCTGTTCTGGAAAGAGCTGGTTGACATGACCCAGCATTCTCTTTCTTTTCCTCCCTCTTCTGCACACATTCCCTGTCCTGGGGTCCTTCTGTACTGAGGTTTGGCAGCAGATGTGCCTGTCTGTGACTGTCATCCCCAAAGCCACTGCGCGGTTGGATGACAGGTGTCCTTTGTGAGGGCTGGTGATCTGCCGACTGTGTTTCTGGACTTGGGCTGTGAGTTGAGACTGGCAGAAACGTCCTCATACCCCACCTTCCTTTTTCTTGCTAGAAAGCAGACCCTGGAGCTAGGCACACCTGTTACAAACTGTGTATCTACCCCAGATCATCAGCTGGGAGCCCTTGGGTCCTGCAAAGGGGTCCATAAAAAAATCAATGAATTTCCAGCATGTATAGATTTCATGGTTTTGCCCCAGATCTGACTAATCTCAGGAATACTTGCAGGTCTGGTAACACAGGTCCATGCCCCTGCCTACCAGGAGTGGCTGGAGTGGACTTGAGGCTGCCTGGCTGGCTTGGGGTCCCTGCTCTGACAATGTCTCCCCCTTTTTATAATCCTGTGGGCTTCTGCAATCGGCAGTCCTGGCCTCCCATCCTGAATGTGTTCACTGACTGCCCACTCACATCTGAGGGAGACTTCCTATGCCTGGCTCTCAGGGAGGAGCTTGGGCCTGGGAACCATCTTGTCTGAATTTGTTAGTTGGATGTCATCTGACATGGGGTGGGGATGGAGCACATGCAGACCACATCTGTTCTGTGCCAGGGCTCAGCCTGGGGCTGTCACACTCATTTTTCAGATGCTAACGCTGAGGTTGGCCTCACAATAGTGCCAGGTCCAGACTTGCACCACCTGGAACACTGAATGCCTTCTGAGAGGTGGGCTGGTGCAAAAAGACAGATGTTCATCCCATGTGGGAAGAGCCATGGGCAGCACGTGTGCCTACCTGGAACCATGCCTCCACAAACACATCCACTTCACCTTGTACCTTGCTGCCCACAGCCCAGTGATGCCTTGGGTGGGAAGCTTTGATGTCTCTTGTAGTTTTGAAAGTCAAATAAGGGATGAGAGCTG
>NW_007206857.1:0-622 GCF_000164805.1 Carlito syrichta | reverse complement strand
CATAATAGGGCAATTACCCCTCAGGTTGAAGGGTACAGCGACGCTGTCCACACGACTCTGCGGGACACAGAGTGGCATGAGGTATTTGGCAGTGGTACTATAATACCGAGGGCGTGAGGGACAAACGCTTCACACATCCCAGGCTCCAAACCTGGTCCTAGCCAAGGCTGAGGCTGCTGGGACAGGGCAAGTTCCAAGGGACTCTTTGCCAGCTTCTTTGTCCACTGTCCCACCCCACCTCCTCCCGCCGCCAGAGGTTGCCAGAGAGAGTTGGCCCTCCTAGCTTTAGGCAAAGCAGTCCACCAGAAGCCCTGGAAATGCGGGGTAGGCACCCGAGAGGTGGTCAAGGCAAACGTGAAAGAACAGGATGGTGACCCCTTCCTCTCGCCCTCTCGTTCTGCCTATCATCCCCCACTAAATTCCATTCCATTCCTCTCCATTCCAGTCCATTCCATTCCTCTCCATACCTTTCCATTACATTTCATTCCATTCCTCTCCATTCCATTCTTTTCCATTCTATTTCATTCCTCTAAATTCTATTCGTTTCCATTCCATTCCTCTGCATTCCATTCCTCTCCCTTCCATTCCATTCCATTCCTCTCCATATAATTCCATTCCTCTC
>NW_007206856.1:0-459 GCF_000164805.1 Carlito syrichta | reverse complement strand
TTCCTCTCCATACCTTTCCATTACATTTCATTCCATTCCTCTCCATTCCATTCTTTTCCAATCTATTTCATTCCTCTAAATTCTATTCCATTCCATTCCATTCCTCTCCGTTCCATTCCTCTCCCTTCTATTCCATTCCATTCCTCTCCATATAATTCCATTCCTCTATATTCCATTCCATTCTATTCTTTTCCTCTCCATTCCATCCATTCCATTCTTCTCTATTCCATTTCCTTCCATTCCATTTCATTTCTCACGCTTCTATTCCATTCTTCTTCACTCCATTCAATTACATTCCATTCCATTCAGTTCCATTCCTTTCCATTTATTTCCATTCCATGCCATTCCTCTCCAGTCTATTCCTCTCCATTCCATTCCATTCCTCTCGATCCAATCCTTTCTATTCTATTGCATTCCATTGCAATCCTCTCCATTCAATTTCTTAACATTCCTCCCAGT
>NW_007206855.1:0-721 GCF_000164805.1 Carlito syrichta | reverse complement strand
TTTTGTAATTTCATTGTAAAGGTCTTTCACATCTCTGGTTAGGAAGATGCCAAGGTATTTCATTTTTTTGTGGCTATTGTGAATGGAATTGTGTTTATTTGGGTTTCTGTTTGTTTATTATTGGTGTAGAGAAATGCGATTTTCTTTTGTACATTTATTTTGTATCCTGAGACTTTGCCAAAGGCCTTTATCAATGTAAGGAGGATTTTGACAGATTCTCTTAGGTTTTCAAGGTACACCATCATATCATCTGCATACAGAGAGAACTTGACTTCCTCTTTTCCTATTTGGATACCTCTGATTGCCTCCTCTTCTCTGATTGCTCTAGCCAGGACTTCCAATAGTATGTTGAACAGGAGGGGTGAGACTGGGCATCCTTGACTAGTTCCAGTTTTCAGGGGAATTGGTTCCAATATTGTCCATTTAGGAGTATGCTGGCTGTGAGTTTCTCGTAGATGGCTTTTACTATTTTGAGGTATGTTCTCCGTATGCCTAGATGTTCAAGGGTTCTTATCAAGAATGGGTGCTGGATTTTATCAAAAGCTTTTTCTGCATCAAATGATATGATCATGTGGGTTTTTTTGCCATCTGTTGATGAATTTAATCACATTTACGGTTTTACGAGTATTGAACCAGCCTTGCATCCCAGGAATGAAGCCTACTTGGTCATAGTGGATGATTTTTGAAATGTATTGCTGAATCTGGTTTGCTAGGATCTTGG
>NW_007206854.1:0-358 GCF_000164805.1 Carlito syrichta | reverse complement strand
CAGGCTTAGTGGCACACACCTGTAGTCCTAACTTCTCGAGAGGCTGAGGAGGGAGGATCGCCTGAACCCAGGAGGTCGAAAGTGCCGTGAACTGTGATCCTGCCACTGCACTCCAGCCTGGGCGATAGAGTGAGACCTCGACTCAAAAAATAAAGCAAGAAGCCGGGCTCGGTGGCTCAGCTTGCAATCCCGTGCCTTGGGAGGCTGAGGTGAGTGGATTGCCTGAGCCCGCGGGTTCGAGACACGCCTGAGCAACTGGGTGAGACTTCATCTCTACAGTAAATCAAAAATCAGCCGGGCGTGTGGTAGCGCGCGCCTGTAGTTCCAGCTACTTGGAAGGCTGAGGCGGAAGGATCGC
>NW_007206852.1:0-363 GCF_000164805.1 Carlito syrichta | reverse complement strand
GCTCCCGGGGCGCTGTCCGGCCCTGAACTGGGGAGGGTCTCCAGGGCGCGTGGCCCCTGGGCCTGGGGAGGGTCTCTGGCACGGTGTCCGGCCCGAACTGGGGAGGGTCTCCGGGGCACATGGCCCCCGGAATGCGGCCTGGCTCTGGCCGGGGGAGGGTCTCCAGGGCGCGTGGTCTCCGGGATGGTGTCCGGCCCCGAACTGGGGAGGGGCTCCAGGGCGCGTGGCCCCTGGGACGCTGCCCAGCTCCGGCCTGGGGAGGGGCTCCAGGGCGCGTGGTCCCTGGGACGCTGCCCGGCTCCGGCCTGGAGAGGGTCTCCGGCACGGTGTCCGGCCCGAACTGGGGAGGGGCTCCGGGGCGCG
>NW_007206851.1:0-313 GCF_000164805.1 Carlito syrichta | reverse complement strand
TTGCTTTTCCAACTTCCTTAGGTGTCTTGTTAGGCTGTTAATTTGTGTTCCTTCCATTTTCTTCATGTTTGTTTGTAGGGATATAATTTCCCCTCTTACTACAGCTTTTAAGGCGTCCTAGAGATTTTGGCAAGATGTTTCTTCATTTTCATTTGTTTCCACGTATATTTTGATCCCTGTTTTGATTTCATCATTGACCCAGGAGTTGTTTAGCATCATGCTGTTTCGTATCTATGTCTTTGTGGGTTTTGGAGGGACCTTGTTGGTGTCAATGTTTATTTTTATTCCAATGTGGTCCGAGAAGGTGCATGGT
>NW_007206850.1:0-319 GCF_000164805.1 Carlito syrichta | reverse complement strand
TAGAAGTTTGGGACCAGCCTGGGTAACATTGTGAGACCTGTTTCAACAAAAAAAATTTTAGTAATAAAAAAAAGAAATGGCCTGGCTCGGTGGCTCAGCCTTTAATCCCAGCACTTTGGGAGGCTGAGGTAAGTAGATTGCCTGAGCCCGCGGGTTCAGACCAGCCTGGGCAACTTGGCGAGACCTCATCTCTACAATAAACAAAAAATTAGCCAGGTATGATAGCGCATGCTTATAGTTCCAGCTACTTGGAAGGCTGAGGCAGAAGGATCGCTGGAGCCCAGCAGGTCGAGGCTGCGGTGGCTGGGAGCGTGCCACT
>NW_007206849.1:0-383 GCF_000164805.1 Carlito syrichta | reverse complement strand
CCTTGTTGGTGTTAATGTTTATTTTTATTCCACTGTGGTCCAAGAAGGTACATGGTAAAACTTCAGTCCTTTTAAATTTGCTTATACTTGATTTGTGGCCAAGTATGTGGTCAATCTTAAGAGTATATTCAATGAATAGAATTTATATTCTATGGTCTTTGGATGGAGTGTTCTGTAGGTATCGATTAAGTCCATTTGGTCAAGAGTCAAGGTTTCGGATCTCGTTGCTGATTTTTTGTCTTGATGATCTGTCTAGGGTTGTGAGTGGGGTATTGATGTCCCCAGCTATGATGGTGTTGGAGTCGATATCCTTTTTTTGTTTATCCAGAAGCTGCTTTATGAAAGTTGGTGCTCCTATGTTGGGTGCATATATGTTTAGGATG
>NW_007206848.1:0-772 GCF_000164805.1 Carlito syrichta | reverse complement strand
GGATAACTCCTTACCTCAGGTCTCTCTAACATTCAGCTGTATAACTTACTGCTGGCCTTCCTTTTTGTGAGTGTACCATCTTTATATTTTCTATGAATTGTGCTTATTTCAGTGGGAGAATGAAGTATTGAAACAGTGGTTCTTAGATGCGGTTGTTTGCCAAGCCTGACATTTCAAGGGAAATTGGGTAAACCTGTTTTTAACCTAAGTAATGATGATGGAGGTTGCAGGATCTTCTAAAATGTCAGAGTGATAAAATTGGGCATGGCCTCTTAACAGCATAAGAAAACTTGAATGCAGTTTACCACCATCCTTGAAG
Organism: Carlito syrichta; assembly: GCF_000164805.1. Taxonomy (NCBI): domain Eukaryota; kingdom Metazoa; phylum Chordata; class Mammalia; order Primates; family Tarsiidae; genus Carlito; species Carlito syrichta. Next base: position 453 of record NW_007206848.1, on the reverse strand, counting down.
GACTTTGACACTGTCACTATTAACTGATTTCTTGGGTCTTTTTGCTCTACCCAACCTCTCTTTTCAGAAATTCAGAGGAAGAAATGATGTATTGCTAAAGCAGATCACACACACACACACATACACAGACACACACGCATAGATTTATATAAAATCTTATTTCTAATAATAGGCTATTTTAGGAACAGCCTATAATTTGCTATGAAAGTCTGTGATAATAAGTGACTAATTCAAAAGATCAAATACTTTAACTTATATTTGTGAAAATGTCAACACATTATAAGAAAGTGAGGGCAAGGTCAGTTTCCAGAAGCATCTATCATGTCAAGCCCCAGCACATCCAGGGTCTGCTTCTGAATCATCTTCTCTAAGTCCAGAGGGGAACCATGGTCCTCAAGACTCTCCTGTCATTTAAGTTACATCACCAGTCTCTTGGTCTGAGACTTGCACCCT
>NW_007206847.1:0-317 GCF_000164805.1 Carlito syrichta | reverse complement strand
GTAGGAGGGGCCGTGATTCAAGTCTGTAACCAAAGATCATGGGATGACCATGGAGTCAGACAGGTCCTGAACTAAGATGCCAAGAATGTATGAGTTCTCATCACATTCATAAAGTATCAGAGCCAATTCATTTCAAGTGTTAAGGTTTGGCTAGCAATTCTTTCTTTTTTGTTTTCTAATTGTGAGATTTTCAGAGATTTTTGGTTTTGGGGGCTGTTTTCTTTTTTTTCATTTTTATTTTAGTTTCAGGGTATGCACATGCATTGGATGAGTGGACAACACTATGTTTGTTTATCTACCTGTTGATGGACACTTTG
>NW_007206846.1:0-329 GCF_000164805.1 Carlito syrichta | reverse complement strand
GAGACACAAGAAGAAACTAGGAAGGAGCTGATATCTGAGGTAACAGTAATAAAGAATACTATGAATGAAATAAATAACAAACTGATAAGTATGGAAAGCAGAATTACCCAAGCAGAATAAAGAATATCAGAACTTGAGGACCAAAATACAGAACTAACCCCAGCTCTTAAAAACACAGAAAATAAGCTCAAAAAACCAGAACAAAACCTTCAAGAGATGAGCGATTATGTCAGGAGACCGAACCTAAGAGTAATTGGCATTCCTGAGGCAGAGAGACAGAGACCACACTGGAACAAACTTTCAATGAAATCATTCAAGAAAACTTCCCT